>NW_028321899.1:969000-1277000 GCF_036245765.1 Copidosoma floridanum
TTCAATAATGCTTCATCCTGCTGATGAGTATAAATACTCATCGCAGCCTGAGTCCACATCCCTTACTCAGGGGCCCCCGCTACCTGCACGGCGGCTCTCTCCTTTTTTCCTTCTGCTGGAGGACTAACCCAACGAAACCATCTACTGTCGTCCACCCCTCTTCGCTTCTAAGCATCTCAGAGATGATGGTTTCGGGAGCAGGTGCCACGCCGATCTTGTTCACCAGCCGCTGGCGCTCACAGTGCCATCTCTCACACACGTAAAACGTATGTTCAACGGTATCATCCAACGCAGGGCAGTAAGAACATCTAGGAGATGCCTTTACCACCATGCGGTGGAGATAGGCATCGAACTGACCATGCCCGGAGAGGAACTGGGTGAGGTGGTAGTTTACCTCTCCATGCCCTCTCTCCACCCATGGCCACAGGTCCAGAACCAGGCAGTACGTCCATCTACCCACTACAGCCTGGTCCCACTCCTGTTGCTACGTCGTCAACGTTTCCTCCCGTCTGCCACTATCGCTTTGGTCGCCAGAGCCCAGGAATTTCCTTCGCCGCTCCCGCGCAAGCCACACGACGGGTATCGTTCGTGCTATCACCATAGAGGCAGCGGAGGAGACCGTGCGGTAGGCAAACGCGATTCTTTAGGATCCGATGCGCTGCACCGAAGTTAGGCGCTCTCGGAGATCCTTCCTCGCGAGTGCGTCCGCCCACACCTCCACACCGTACAGCAGGATCGAGTTGGAGACTGACGCAAGGAGCCCCCATTATTCGGCATTAACCGTGAAAGCGCCCCAGAGACCCCAGCGGCTTTATCGGCTGCTCTTCTGATGTGCTCCTCAAAGGTGAGTCGTGAATCGATCCACACTCCGAGGTAGCGCACCACCGGGCTCGCGCAGATTACCTCACCTGCAACGCTCAGGCGAAAGTAACCCCCGAACCACCTCTGCCTGGTGAGGACGACCATCTCCGTTTTTCCTACAGCTAGCTAAAAACCGTGATCCCGGAGCCACTCCGACACTATCGCGACCGCCCACCGTATTTTGCACTCGGCCTCCTCTCGCGATCTCGCTGTGACGTGCAATGCTATGTCATCAGCAAAGCCCGTCAGCTTGACCCCCGGAGGCATTTTAAGGCGCAAAAGTTCGTCGTAGACCAGGTTCCAGAGATATCGGGGCCAAGGGCAGATCCCTGAGCCACTCCCGACGTCAGACGCCTCTCTTTTGGTCCATTCTTCGTGTCGTACCGGAGTACTCGATCCTGGAGGTAACTGTCCAGGATCTTTATCAGGTAGTCCGGTACATTTTGGCGCTTCAGAGCCGTCATTATGTCGGACTATTTCACCAAGTTGAAGGCATTTTTTACGTTGGAGTCGCCAGGACCCAGACGCTCCTTGTCTTATGAGAGGGTTTCCATGCCTCCTCGACCAACCCGAAGACCTTGGCCACAGCCATAACCATCGATCGCCCCTTACGGAACCCATACTGATTTTCTTAGAGGCTGACTCTTTTTCTCAAGCGAGTACTGATTAGCCTCTCTAGCATTTTTCCAGCATTGTTTTACATACCTACGGGTCGGAATGACGACGGAACTAGGGGGGGGGGTGGTTTCCCCTTGTCCAGAAGAACAAGCCTCTGGATCTTCCAACGCCTGCTGAACAGTCCAACGCGCAGGCACGCATTGAACATGTTCAACAAAACGTGTGACTTTTCCGCAGCTATTATCTTGAGGACTTTGGACGGCACCCCGTCCGGACCAGGGGCCTTACGCCCCGGCATCTCTGATGCCACCGACCTCAATTCCTCGAGAGTGAAGAGAGATACCTGTCCTACACTTATGTCCTCCCCCCTCCTAGCGGGATACTCCGGAAAGAGGCAAGAGACCACTCTTTCTAAAAAGGAAGGTTCCATCGGCGGTGCCGGGTCCGAACCGTAAAGTCTTTTTAACGCAATCCGGTAGCCCAGGCCCCACGTGTCCTTATCCACCTTGGCGATGAGCTCGCACCAGCATCGGTTCTTGTTCACCTTGATCGCCCTCACCAGCGCTCTTTTTGCTCCTTTGTACGCGGCAGCAGCTGCCCCAGCGCCTTCGCGAGTTCTGTGTCGCTGTGCAAGACGCCGTAGATGCTTTCCCTCTCTGCGCAAGTCAGCAATGTCCTCGGTCCACCAGTAGCACGAACGTCGACCCGTCCTGGTCGACCTTTTGGGCATATACGCGTTGCACCATTCCTTAACCCATCTCGTAGTGCGACTCACGAGTGCCTCAGCCTCCGCTTGATTATTGATCTTGTTTAAATCGGCTGGAGACGGCGCGCCAACCATGGCTTCCAGTAGCAGATCACGGTTAAGTTTTGCAACGTTCCACCCGTTAACGCGCCTTCGCCTTACATCTCGTGAAGTTGCACCACGATCCTCGTGTATCACAAAGCTGACGTACTGGTGATAACTGGCCGTGTCGTCCTCCAGGACTTGACAGTCGGAGACCCGTGCCGCCATTTCTGACGAATCCAGCGTGAGATCGATGATCGTTCCCCGGTTACCAGGTCGCCTGAACGTTGCTGAACCACCAGGGTTCATGACGATAAGATCCAGCCTTGCAGCCATCTCTAACACCGCCCGTCCTCTGGGGTCGGTTCTCGGCTCCCCCCAAGCGATGGCCTTGGAGTTAAAGTCGCCGGCCAGGACTACATCACCACTTTCCCTGCACTCGGACGGTATCCTTGAGCTCAGCAAGCCGCTCTCTGAAGACACCAATCGAAATGTTGGGGGATATGTAGCAACTCATATAAAAACACTACCACACCTGATCCACACGACCTCGTCTCTACCTCCGGTATTGGATGCGGAGAACTTGTCGCTGCGGATCAGGATGGCTGCGCCTCTTGTTTTGTCGCAGAACCAGCCTCGGCCCGGTAACGTGCGGAATGTCTCACTTATGAAGAGCATATCCACACCCCGGGCACGGGAAAACTGGTCCAGCAGATCGTGCGCGAGCACGGTTCTATCCAGGTTTACCTGCAGGATCAGCGCCATTTCAGCCGAGTCGTCACTGCAGGCGCCCGAGGGGCCCCACACCCGGCAGTCCCAGCGACATTTCTGGTGTCCGGTTTCAGGACCACGTTTTCGCACAGGAAACAGCTCACTTCTTTCACCGAGCAGTTTTGTGCCACGTGACCCTTTTCACTGCACCTCCAGCATGCCCCGGTCCTGTCGGGCCCGCCACACTGCCTTGCAATGTGCCCGAAGCCCAGGCACCTGAAGCAACGCTCAACTGTGATCTTTCGTCGCATCCTGCAGTTAACCCAGCTCAGCCTAATGTGGTCCCTCTTTTCGAGAATCAGAGCCGCCGTCGCAGGCACCTCGACGTAGGCTATGCGGTTTCCTCTGTTTGTTTCAGGAGACAACCGCACAACCATACTGGGGGACGCCCCTTCGTCAAAGCAGCCTTTTACTGCTGCTTCGACGTCCTCCTCTGTCACCGTTGGGTCAACGTCCCTTATCTGCCAGGTCGAGCGCGGGGCCAGTGTCCTTACACCACCCGCGTCCGCCACGGCACTTTTAATTGCCTCGGCGAACGCATCGCAGTGCTTGGACTCAGTATTTTTCAGTTCGACGAGGACAACTCCCGTCCTCGTCTCCCTGACAGATCCAACGCTCGCCCCGAGCCCGGTAACGTCAACCTTTTTCATTAGGGCCAGGACCTCGGCATACTTCTTGCCTTGGGCTGGCTTAACCAATATCGCCTCAGGCCCGACCCTGGGACGTCTCTCCTTCGTGACCTTGGGAGTTTTGTCTGCACCTTCTTGGGGCTTGTTCCCCTTAGCCTCTTTTTTTCCTTCTTCCCCTTTCTTTGGACCTTCGTTTATTCAGTTTTCTCGGCTGAAACCTCTGCTGGAACACTCTCTGGTTTCAGCCGAGATCCAGCCCCTTTTGCTTTTTTTACGGCCTTACTTGGCGTAAGCTGAGGGCTTGGGGTTTCTTCCTCTTGCCCTCGCTTCCTTTTTCCTTCATTTTTTGCCTTGGCCTGGTTGTTACTTAAAGGCAGTTCTTCTTTTTCTTTTACCTGCTCCTGGAGGCGCCTCAGGACACCCATGGCAGTCACTGCCGCAGCGACGTTGGTCTTTATGGTGCCTGCCGTGTTGATGTGCCTTACCATTAGCGCCCTAAGCCCGTCCAAGGCCTTGGCTAGGTCGTCGAACACCGTATCAGCAGCAACGTCCAACTCTCCTTCCTGGTTGGGCTTCTCCACGGGATCCTTGTTGAAAGGGTATACCCTCTCATCCGTTTCTCCTTCTCATCCTCCTTTGGTTGTTGAAGTAAGCGCCATATCTAAAACAGACAAAATTCATCCCAAGGTCCCCACCAACCCATCTGGATCCCTCACCGGTGGAGGCCACCGGCCGCCCCCAACACATGTCTGAAGGGCGGTTTCGGTCCGGGTGGGTAACCCCGAGATATAGCACGCCCTGCCACCCTAGCCCACCTCCACTCCCTTGAGCATCATGCTCCAACCAGAAGCGATCCACTCTCTGGAGAGTTTCCGGCAGACATCACGCGGCAGAACGCACTCACCACACTGAGGGAGCCACGAAGAGGAGCAAGCCAAATACGCCACGACAGCAATCCCCCGAGCCCAGCAAGGAACCGCGAAGTTGAAAAGGAGCAGGAGCTAAGCAGAAAACTGCCACGCCCCCACACCCCCCCAGCCCAACAGGCCCCCCGCCAAGCCCGCAAGGCCACAGCAGCAGCGCGAACAGCCCGCCTCGGGCCGCGACCTCCGCAGTGTTAGATGATTGACCGGACCTGGTTAAGAATCCGGCCTTCCGTCTTGCAGTCAGCAGGAGCCAAAGACAGCTCGGGTCACTTCGGCACACAGCCTAGGCATCGCCTTACTGCCCAGGATCTCCCTTTGGCCGCTCACGGGTCGCACCGCACGACAAACACGGCGAGCCTTCTACCCTCGGCTAGAGAATATTTTTTAGGAGTTCCCAGAAATAGCAAACTAGGTGATAAGGTATTATGAGAGTGTAGGGTGTAGTTCTCCTGCTTCATGTCAGCTCCAGCCCACGATCCGAGGCGAATACAACCACCACATCGTTAACACCGGCCGAGCGAAAGAGTACCAGTTGGTATGCACTAATAGTGCCCTCCATATAGTCAGATTTCTTAGTTAAAAGGATCGCCACATCTTTTTTGTTTTCGGACGTCCGACTTCATCAGTGGTAGAGATACCCAGTTCTCCCCAGTCACCGCATTGAGTCTCACCACCCACTCCCGCCCGACACAGTGCTACGGGCAGCAGCAAGCCTCCGCACGCAAACTAAAGCGTCCATGCTGCAAGATTATGTCAGTATCGATGAATGTTAGTGTTTAAAGGATTATGTAAAAGGATGGAGGAGTTTAGATGCGTGTAAGAAAGGAGGTATGCCGTTAGTTTAAAGCCCCCTCACCCGACCAAGGCTGCAAGCAGTACGGTCTTCGACAAGGTAACGCATACCGTGGAGGGGGAGTAGTAGTAGTAGTAGTAGTAGTAGTAGTAGAGTAGTAGTAGTAGTAGTAGAGTAGTAGTAGTAGTAGTAGTAGTAGTAGTAGTAGTAGTAGTAGTAGTAGTAGTAGTAGTAGTAGTAGTAGTAGTAGTAGTAGTAGTAGTAGTAGTAGTAGTAGTAGTAGTAGTAGTAGTGGTAGTAGAAGTAGTAGTAGTAGTAGCGATACTAGTGGTAGTAGTAGTTCTTTATTGTGCAGGGAGAAATTCCTTAATGCACACTACAGAGACAGTGGTAGTGGAGGACTCAGAATTTATTTTTGATGAGACTACTTATACCAACTAAAACCTTTTTTTCTAATGCCACTTGGCCCAAGTTTTACCTCGTAGCCGTGTAAGCATAAGTTGCAGGTGGAGCGACCAGGGTGAACATTGTATCTCACAACATTAGCCAGCTAGCTTGCTACTATTGCTATAGGTGCTGATTGTTTTTAGTCATGAAAAGGACTTTGGGTCCCTGAGGATCAAGACTTGAGTTAAGCACCTTTTAGTACGTTGCATTCTTTGCAAGCGCTACTATATACTTTATGCTTCTTCTAGTTAGTAAATAAGGTGTCCCTAATACAGCGTAAGTTGATATTAGTATATACTCTTACTTCAGGACTTAGCTTTTTAGATGTGTCCTGATTAAGACTTTTTTCTGGCCTTATCTAGCACTCTTCTGAAGATTAGGCAGCTTTCACTGCGTGTTCCGTATTTCATGTCTTCTGTCTCACAAAGAAATCATCGTGCTGGACTATTGCAGCATCTCTTGTAATGATTTAAACTTCTCTATTGAAAGCACAGCTTTGACCTAGTTTTGTCTTAGAAATCATGGGATACATGTATTTACCCCAGACAACGGATGCACCTTAAAATGGTAAGCATTTTTTCAAATGGTAGAAGACTAATCCAATTTCGATTTTGCCGTCGTGTTCTACTTGCTTAGTTGCCGCTTTATTCAGAGTTAATCACGCAACTATAGGTTCTCTACCGTTTCTGTTCAAGAGTAGAACCTTAAGCTTTTGATTCTGGTTCCTGATTATCTTTTTAATGGATTACTCGACTTCTCAGTCTTAAGAAATACAGTTTAAATATTGTTTCTTAACTGTCTCTTACCGTGTCACAGTTACTACTGATCTTTTGCTCATTACTGACTTTTGCACGTGTTAAGTGAATTTTGTAATTTCTTATACTTCTTTGGCTAACATAAGAAAATTTTTATTTTTAGGGGCCACAACACTTTGAGCTACAGCTCCCATCTTTTCAGAGTTGACGCCAGCCTTTCTGGACTGAAGTACCTTAGCAAGTCTTTTCAAATTCAAACTTTCACCAGAACCTTTGTCATTGCATCAGGATTTTTTTTTTTGGATAGTTTCATTTCGAAGAGAGATTTTTTTTTCCGGCTATCGCTTGTTTTCCTTTTTTTATTACTACTTTTTGCCATTTTTTAGGGCTTACTAATAAGCTTCTCCTCATTTTTGTCGATGCTTTTTTTTCTTAAGGGCATCGTTTATTGTTTTCTTCTGCACATACCAAGGAAGCTTATCTTTTCTTCTTTCTCTGTATTGCAATGATGCAAAAGTCTTATTTCACTGAGTAGTGCAGAACTTTTCTTTGATACTAAATGCTTCTTTTATAATAACAGCTAATTAAATGTGTTACAGGGCAGTTTTAAGGCAGTCTTTCATGATATTTGCCGTGTTTCCTTACATTTAATAAATTGCTTTAAGAATCTTTTTAATTTTTTTTGTTTTAGACTGTATTTTCTCAATTTCTTTGTTCCACTTTTCTCTTAGCATGAACTTATTCTTTTTCGTACAGGCAAGCTTTTCTAGTGTCTAATTGATAAAGACAGTAACGTTGATGTCCCTCCTCACGTTACTGCCTTTATTTCAGAGACTTTCTTATTTAAAAAATTCTATGGCACATTTAAAAGTTTCTACTGGGCTTGAGATTTGTCTTTGTGCTCCCCCAACCCTGAAGTTTGCGTAGCCTGCAGCAGCCACCTGTGTTTGCACTGGATGAGAGCTGCTAGCAGGCTTTCTCTGGAAAATTACCACCCAGAGTACTTATTTTTCATTAAGGTACTTAGTTTTTCATTTTTTTTTAGATTCTGTTGTCGGAAAAAGTTAATACTACCTTTTTTTTAAATACGTATCGAAAAAAGGGTTAAAACCAATGGAGCAACCCTTACTATTTTTTTTAAGAAGGATTCTGCTTGCTCAGGCTGGCTAGAAGTTACCACTCTCCCTCAATCCCACTGCAGATACTTTCCGAGCGTTCTCTACAAAATCTATAAACAGTAATTGTTTTTCGTAAATGGTTATGTAGGAAAACTACAAGTGACTCAGCACAACGAGCAATAGATATACAATCCCACGATAGAGGCAAAAAACTCACTAAGGCCAGCTGGCATAAAAAATGTATTAAAAATGCTGCCGTGTAGTCCCCTCAGTAGTAGCAAGCATATATGAGTCAGCCCACTACTTTTTTTTTTTATTAGGCGTACAATCGAATAAGCCGTAGTTACCTGGCTTTACACAGTCCTTATTGTCTGGCTCCACCCACTGCAACACCCCCCACGTCAGCCAAAGAGAGGTCCCACCACCACCATAACTCTAGAGTGAAGCCACCGAGAAAAGCATCTTTTCTTACATCCTTAGCAAGCAAGATAACCACCAGTTGCTAGAGACGCCAATTTTCTTGAGTCTTAGAAAAGAACTCCGGATCTCTGATCACCATAACACGTATGTACAGCTCCTACACATGCTGCATCCTTTCCAAGTGCTACTGAATGCTTGATGCATTCTTAAGCTGAAAGTAAGTCTTTCTAGTGCATCCTGGGTCGACATGAGCTTACACTACTTTGAAATATTTAGCTTCTCCTCTTTAACGCCACTTTAGCCTTACTCCTGTTACTTTTTAAAACTTTTTTAAAGATAGTGTGGTTTCTATTTTTGAATTTTTGTTTAGTGCTTACTATCTTGCAACTAAGACACCATGCTTTACTGTTACAGTTTTTTTTACAGTAGTTTAAGCTTCAACATTTAGAGCACAGCTTTGATCAACTTTCTTTTTTAAAGTTTTAAGATACATATTTATATTTCATACATACGGAACACTTTGTTACTATTAGCCTTCTCTAAACACGGCAGGAGATGAACCTAATGTTGATCCAGCCTATGTGTTTGAATTTTCTTGCAAGTTATTTTATTAAGTGTTACAAATGCCATTAATTGTTCTCTACCGTTTGCCTTAAAAAGTTTCACCTCCAGATCTTGATTTTGGTCTCCAATGATTTTTTTAGCAGATAACCAACTGAAGTACTCCTGCAAAGGTGTGATCTTTTCCGATCTATACCAGGACTTTCGTCATTATGTGAGGCCTTTTTTTTAGCTCTTCTGATACGAGGTAAGACCTCTTTTCTTTCACTTTTGTTAGCTTGCAGTCACAGCTATTCAACATTTTTTAAGGCTTTTCAAGGGTTTCGTTTTTTTTTGTCCATGCTATTTTCTTTAGGGTCATGTCCAGAGTTTTTTCCTAAGCATACCAATGAAAACTATTTCTTCTACTACCCATGTATTTAACTGGTTCAAGACCATTCTTTTATTTTTTACTAAGGTATTTATCTTCAATACTAACTTTTTTTTGTGATAGCTGCTGACTTAAGATATTTAAGAGCATCTTTTAGGTGATCTTCAACGACGATGCTCGTGTTTCCATACGTCTCATTAATTGCTTCCAGCGTCAACTTAAGCTCTTTTATTACTAACTAAACTTGCTACATCTCTTGATCTTACTTGGGTCTTAGCTTTGCGTTGTCTTCAGCCATACACGCAATCTC
Source organism: Copidosoma floridanum (assembly GCF_036245765.1). NCBI lineage: Eukaryota > Metazoa > Arthropoda > Insecta > Hymenoptera > Encyrtidae > Copidosoma > Copidosoma floridanum. The sequence goes on from NW_028321899.1 coordinate 978,367, forward strand.
TTGTCGCATCTAATTACTAAACATGGTAATGTCGCTGTCCTCACTGACGTTAGTTATCATGTTTGTGCCAACATTCTAACGACTTGTCTTTCCCTATCCAAATTAGGTCATGAGACATTAAATAGTCTCTAGTGACTTCCTTAAAGACGTGTACGTCTGGATTAGTAGCTTTGCACTAAAGATCTTTATTATAGCATTTTTTTTGCGTGCTAAACTGTAAAAGCCAGCACTACTTTTTTTTTTAATAATAGGTTAAAACTAGTTAATAACAAAGGCAACAACTTACCTTCTTGCCAGTGATAGGTTCTACTTTTTCGGGCCAGCCAAGAGTTGCTACTTTTTCTCAGTCTTATCTGAGAGCGTTACCCTGGCGCTGTTTACAAAGTGTTAGAGGGGTCATTGTCTGTAGTTAATGTATTTATGAGCATAGCACAAGTGTACCAATTAAATGAGCAACAAGTATACAAATTTATTACTGGAGCAGAGAATCCACAAAAACAGGCTGGCATAAATAATGCACTCAAAAGTGCAACTACGTTGCCTTCTCAGTGGTGGAAAGCCTACATTAGTTAGACAACCAGGACTTTTTTGTTTACAAGGCGTGCAGCCATTTTTTATGTGGTTTCCCAGCATAAAAAGTCCTCATTGTCTGGCTTTAGCTGCTGCCAGGCCCACCCGACAAAAAGAGATCCTGCGACCCACTACGTGCAACAACTTATTAGTATGCCTGAGTTTTTCAAGTGTGATTCCATATAAAATGTCAAAAAAATGTTATTACTACTGGTTGCTTGAAAACCTTATGGGTTACTTGTTTTTGTTGGCATGCCTCAAGCATTAAGGCCAATCCCACGACAAAAACAGACAGCAAAAAGAATATGTCTTTATTTTATTTTTACTTTGGCTTTTCTCCTGCCTTCTACTAACGCTTGTCAAAATGTTGGATAGCTCCCACTGCTGGATTTGTCTTTTTAGTATTTTGTCTTGCAATAAAAATACCATACTTCACTACAGTGGTTGCAGCTTCGACATTTAAAGGCACATGTCTATACCCTAAGCATTAAAAACACTTTGTTAGAACTAACCTTATTGTAACACGTTTAACAACAAATTTATTTGCGCCCATATGTTTAACTTTCTTAGCCACTGTTTCGTAAAGAGTTACAAACACCATTATTTGTACCATACCGTTCGCTTTAAATGTAGAACTTTTAAATATTAATTTTAGCTGGAGATGATCTCCTCAACAAATTTCTTAATTTGTTCTTCTTCGATGGTATTATCTAATTCTTAGATCTTAAGCGTCACTTTTCGTGCAGTAGTAACAACGATTTCTTGGCCAGCTACTGAATGAGTTGCGGTAATTTCTGTGACATTCTCAGTTTCTTTGGCTTTAAAGGGAAAATCTTCTTTCTTAGTGGCAACAACACTTGAGACTGAAGGTCTCATCTCTTCCGGGTTAAGGCTAGCCTTCTTGAATATTGTACCCTGGCCCAGTTTTTTTTTCCCAACCTTTATCAGGACTTTCGTTACAATGTGAGAGATTAACTTTTAGGCAGTCTTGTTACTTGGAGAGACCTTTTTCCTCTTGCCATCGCTAGTTTTTTTTTTCAAAGAGGCCACAGCTCTTTGCCTTTTTTCAGAGCTTTCCATCATACTTCTGCTTTCTTCTATCCAAGCTTCCGTGTAATACTGACTGAAGTTATTTTTTCATTTTTTCTATAAAAAAAGAGTTGCAGGGATTTAAAACACTTTTTAAACCATCTGGTACAGTTTTTTTCCTCAGATAGAACAACCCTACTAATAACTCAGTTGATCGTAAGTGTTTGAGCGCAGTCTTGATGCCATTTATGACGGTATTTGCAATGTTTCCATTTTTTTTGTGGATAGCTTCGAGCGTCTTTACAAGCTCACTTGTTGCAGAACAAACATGCTGAGCTTTTAATGACGCTTAACACTTTTTGTTACACGATTGCTTTAATGAAGGCGAGCTCTTCTTGCGTCTGGTTCCTAAAAATAGAAACGTTGCCATTCTCGTTCACGTTACTGCCGATACTTGAAAGACTCGTTCATTGTCCCTTATCTTATTTTAGTGTCTCCCCTTCTAAGACCTGCATGGCCTGTCACAGCCACTCATTAGTAACACATAAAGCTTTATAGTTTGTCAGTAATTGATCAGTACTCTACAGTGAAGAGCGATAACAGCAGCAGTTGTGTTATGAGCTTGTGTAGCTTACAGCTTGCAAAACGTCATAAAAATTGCAGTTCTCAGTTTTTTTTTGGAGCAATAACGCCACAACTCTCTTTACAAGTGTTTGAATCTTACCAGAGCATATCTGGCAGTATAGATCCAGCTATCGCAATTGCATCCGAGTTTAGAAAGAATTGACTACAAGAGTGTCTGTTTAGGTAATACTACTGAAAAAAACGTTCACTACAATGTTAACAAATTTAATGATAAAAACCCTCTATACTCTTCTTCTACCTTGTTAACGTAAAGTTACTGGTGAAAATCACTTAACAGTTAATCTTTTAAAACTAGTTTTTACTGCTTTGTAAATATTTTTAAGTTATCATCTGTTACATTAGATTCATTAGTTAATAGTTAAGCTGTCAAAGCTGATTCCTTGTTGTGCCTGAAAAGTGATTTAAACGAAAAGTTTTAAGAACTTACAGTTAAGTTTATAGGTTTTACGTAATTTGTCTATACTCTTATTGGCATTGAAACAATTACCATTTTAGTTTTTGTCATTTAATTGAATGACTTGCAAAAAGAGTAAAACCAGCTTGTATATGTAAGGGCAAAAAGACTGAGAGTTCTCTTGTGTTTTAGCTTCCTTATTTTAAGACAAGTTCTTAGGGCTGCAGTTTCATATAAGACACTAGGTAAATGCCAACCTCCAATAGAAATGTACTGCAGGTACAGCTAAGATTCTTCTACAAAATCTGAGAATTAACTATTCTAAAAGAGTGACTACTGTACAAGCTCAACCAAGAGAAGACAGCATGATGAACAAGATCTGTTGTGCGCAGTACTCATTTAAGTTTGAAAATCATCGTTCTTGAATTTCCCACAAGGTTTTAGGACATATTTAAGAGCACTTTTTATGTTGGTCTTGATATTGGCTTAACTTTAACAGAAATTATAGTTAATGCTCAAGCATTATTAAAGTTTCCTTATCAATTTCCTACTTGACACTCAAAGATGAGCACAGTAACCCTCATATTTAACGACAGGCTCGTAAATGGTATAAGAACTTTAACGTAGACACTTGTGATGAGACTAAAAAAACAGCAACAATGAAGTACAAGTCAAATAGTGAATACGATTTTGATTTAAAAAAAAAAGTAATTTAACCTATGTAATAATTGTTATTGTTATTATTGTAGTTCTTAATATTACCATTTTTTTCATCAAATAATTATTTTTCATGTTGATGGCCATTAGAGAGATGGCTGTGCTTGTTACGCAATCCACGTGTATAGAGGTGTGATACTTAGCCTCAAATACAAAACAAGACGTCAGACAGTGACAGGTAACGGCAGCATGAGGGCCCAAGCAGTCCCTACGTAACTATTTTTCAATAACGCACTTTCTCCTTTGCGTTAGACTTTTGGTTTTCTATGCATCTTAAGTCCACAGCTGATGACTCTAACAGCAGAGAGAACATATTGGTACTCGAGATTTAAATAAAGTCTGGTGCACATGCATATTTGTTGACCACGGCCCCTTTATATTGCTTGAGACTACGCTTGAAAACGTCAGGATGCGTCCCTCGAGAGACTTAATTAGCTGGCTGTATGCAGCTGACTCTCTTGAAATTTCAAACTGATTTTTGTTTAATTACCACGTGTTATTCAGTCTATTGCTGAGAATATGCTCTAGAATTTTGTCTAAAGAATCGGACCACTTGTGACTTTTAAGGCTTTCCGTAAAATTTTTAGTGGTTTAAAAGTTTCAACAAAACTTTACCGGATCCTAATTACGCACACTTGTCATCGACGAGAAACTTTTTCATAGCGCATCAAGTTGCATCTGTGACACCTTGTATTTGTTTTTTAATGTTTCCTAAGTCAAAAAAAAAACGTTTTACTCATTGCTCAATGACAAGTGAGAGAAAACTAAGCGAATCATTACAGTTCGGTGATCAACAATCAGTAAGACTCTGAATACAGCTTGTAGTCACCCACAAAGACTGACAACTGGACCTCAGGCAGCCTTTATGAACATGATATAGATACTAAGGGAGCTCGAGACGGCGATACAACAGGGGTAATAAATAGGGCAGAGTACTTCTTGATAAGTGACAGCATAATAGAGGTTAGATAAGACTCCTTAGTTGTTGCAAATTCTCATACATCTATTGGCTACTACTTAAACACGATTTAACGTAAAAAATCACAGAATAATGAAGTTGTATAAGACAAGTTAAAACTAAGGTCTGCAATCAAATTAATGAAAAGTCAAAAGTACAAAGTTAAAAAGTTCTGATTTTACATAATAAGGATAAGTCACAGTGATAATAATTATAATAAGATTAACTCTCAAATTTCGTGAAATATGCATAAAAAGTAGAAATAAAAATAGGACATCTAAAGCTTAAGTTTATCGTACGCAAACGTTATTTTTATTGATATCACAACACTTTTGTGAAACAAGCATTTAGGAGTAAATAATTTTTGAAGTAACTTACAAAAGTTTTAACATTCTTGTAATACTATGTATTTATATGCAAATTATGTTACAAAAATTATAACTTTGTAAAAAAGTAATTGCTGAATACAAATTATAAAAACACATAACTACATATTATTATGAGAAAAGTTTCGTGTTTTTTTTCATGTTCATAAGATTTCACAAAGTTGTATATAATTGCTATACAATAGAGAGTACACCAAGCTGCATTACTTTTTCTTCTTTATAAAATCACACAAACTGCACAGACATACCTTCGTCGTTAGCTTTTCACCTAAAGTTCTCAGCAGTAATACATTTTACCTTGTAACATTTACCGTTATAACATTAGAGCAGGTTATACAAGTATAAGTGATAGCAAGTAAAATACACCAGATTCTGTTTTTTGGAGCGTCATAAAAAGTTTCAGGCCATCCTACATTGTAACATCACGATGATTTAGATGGCTTGTGATACCGAGTTACAAAAACTGTAATACCCTTGACAGCTGAAGTTTGAGAATGTCACTAACATACGAGTATCTCACAATATTATATTGACAAAGAGACCTGAAAAAACTATCATTATTTATTCATACTTGTAATAACCAGTCACAAAACTAACTGTAACTATTAATTGGTATTTTAGAAGACTGAATTTATTTAATATCAACTTATTTTTATATCCACTCGAGGTGTCATAATTTTATTATGACTTGCAGTTTAATGTAAGTCTTCGATGAAAGAACACTTGTCACACAATTTAAATGCTTTGAGAAATACATAATGCCAAACTTCGGTTAGGTTAGTTGGTAATTAATGGAGGAAGATAAACAATCAGATTGTTGATTTGACATCTAAATAACGCACCTTTTAACTAATTTTTATTTAATCTTTCTCATCTTCACTTGTATAACTCACAGAAGTGTTAGAATCTTAGGTTAAAATTTTTTTTTTTTTTTTTGAATTGCAAGATAATTACAAAATATTTTATAAAGCTTTAAAATTAACTTTCACTCTACTGTATTTAATAGTTACTCACAAGAGTCATACGCACGTCTCATAAGCAGTACACACAAATTGTACATTAAAAATTTTGGTAAGGTTCCTACTTTGTAACCTTATAAGCAAGCTATCTTCCCTTTTATTTCAGAACTTGGTGAATAAACACAAAACGCGCAAACAACTTCTAGTCCCTCACCAAGTTTTTGTAGCAGCAGCATCAAGCAGAGCTACTGCCACTAGTCACTCTAACGACTTCGGTCTACTCGTATTAAGCCACCTTAGTATGGTGTACTATTAACCACTTACAGTAGCTCACAGTCATCGATATTAGTGACAATTGCACGTATTTAGCTGTACGTATTGCATGTACATAAAAAACTGTAATAAAGTTGAGTTAATGAAGTTAATAAAAACTTAAGCCTTATCAGCTTAGGCTAGCTTCACACATATTTTCTTATTGGTGATCCTGACTTAATCTGTTTGAACAAAGAGCCACCATAAGGTTAACTAGTGCATGCATTTCTAGAGTATCAGGAATAGCGTCCAGTGATAATAACGCCAGTGTAAGTAAAAAATTTTGCTCGTCACTGTTCTTATGACTACCGCAACTCATCCACACCCGTCAAATTTTCTTTCAGGTAACTAATGCCTCTACCTCTGAGAGACCGTTGCTGCCCTCCAAGTTTTGTTCATATATTCTCGTGACGTGACATTGCATAAGCCTTGCTCCACCATTTTCTTGACTTCCGAGAATAAGCCAAGTAAGGGATAGTACATGAGCTGGGCATTTTTTGTTCTTTTTCTCTCTGTCTCTCTTGCATGCTGTTGTTGCTAAGCGTACTTAAGGTGGCTCCAGCGCCTAGTGTTGTATTAAAATGGGGAGACTAAAAATTAATTATTATTTTCTTTAAAATATGGTATAAAATTATCGTAGAGACTGTTGTAAGCCATATTCTATATTTTATCGATTACTTTAGTGAGTTAATATAAAAAAGCAAAAAAGTTTTATGGTGCCCTAATTGATGAACTGTTATGCTACGCTCCTAAGTTCAAGAGTAGTTATACCTATATATATGTACTCTGCAGAATGCAGACAGCTGAGAGCTGACTTGCACTCGCAACTGTATACTTAGTCTCCGATTATTTAAAGATTTTGTTCGATAACAAGACACTTTTCTCATGTCATCGAAAACTGCGTAATAATATATACAAGATAGTATGTTTCTTACACCTTACGGGTTATTTATATACGTGCAGCAGTAGGTTGTACATCGCGTAAGCTTGCATTTTCTATCCAACCCGTCTTAAAACTACGATTTTGTAAGCATGATTTTTTACAATTTTCACCGTCAACCTTAATTTTTTTTTATACGAATAGAAAGATGGGAATCCAAAGAATATAATTTGATTTTATTAACCTCGGTTGGGTTATTTATAATTTTAACATTGAGGCCACTGGAGCCCCCTTAAGCGACAGGCCAATGCGACCGCAAATGCAGTGATACCGAAAATGCTAGTGACGATTATTTAGTTTATCTTTCAAGTGCTTTCCAATGCCTCAAAATGACAGGCACAGGCAACGGAGAAGGAAACAGTGTATGTGGCTTGGACCTTAACAACAAAAAGTGATATATATATATATATATATATATATAAAATATGTTTTAGTCGTCACTTGATAAAGATTCAAATTAAATTTCAAATAAATAAAGAACAAGTTTATAAGTGAATCTTAACAATTTATTAAGAATCACGAATGTTACAATTATTTCGATACACTATACCTTCCTCAGACACAGAGATTTATGAACCAAACTGCATTCGGCTTTACAAATAATACTTATACATATCAGCGTATCGTTAACTTATTCATACTATATACGAACATACTTTTATTTCAAATTTAGTAGCAGTGAGTCACTTAAATCTAGCTGACAGTTAAGCAAACGTTGAGTGTCCCTCAAACCATCAATCTCAGCCACTTCCAAACAATTTAAAGATTCGCAATAATAGAAATTTCAGAAACTTTAAACTGATTATTAACATCGTCATTACTTTTTAACACATAAAATGCATAAATTATCTTTTCTGCACCCTTAACGAAGATTTCAACATGTTTTTTTAAACGATTAGCAAAAGGTTTACCAGTTTGTCTTATGTACTCTTTGTCACATTATCCACATTGTAAGCTATTTACGCCTGATTTTTCATACAGTGCTGCTTTACTCTCATTTTTTTTAATTAATACTTTGAGACCTTCCTGCTTTCGTAAATAAAATATTTAGTCCATACGACCTTAACTTTTTTTTCAAAAAATCAGATATCGTACCGAAAAATAGACAAACATGAAATAAATTTGTATCTTCGTTTATCATTAGGTAAATATTAATAATTGCGATTGTATATTGTACTTTATTAATAATTTCATGTATTAGATTTTGATCATACCCATTATTTGTAGCTAATTGTTTAATAATATGTAATTCTTTCGTATAATTATTCTGTGATATTGAAACTAACAGCAATCTGTATACAAAGCTATGGAATGCAGCTTTTTTGTGCAAATACGGATGAAGTGATTTATTATGAATTAGAATGTCGGTGTGTATTGGTTTACGAAAAATACTTAATTCGGAGTGGCTATGAACTTTACTTATGTTTAAATCTTAAAAATTAAGTTAACTTTTTTTTTTTACTTCTGTAGTAAATTGAATATTTTTGTGAAATTTATTATTATCATTTAAGAATAACTGTAATTGACTCAGTGATCCTTTAAAACACAAAATACGTCATCTACATATCTATACCAACACACAAGACTTACACTTAGTGGACTCCACATAATTAAATTTTCCAAATAATTTACAAATATCTTAGCTAGTAAGGGGCTTAGTTAATTACACATTATCAGCCTATCTCTGACCATGTACAAATTATTATAAAATTCAAAACAGTTCTGATTTAAGCAACACATTAAAGTCTCCTTAGTGCAAAATAAATGCAAAATAAAATAGATCATAATAATATTATATACGATATTAATAAGACTTCAAAGTGTTGCATGAATTAAGACTATTTGAAATTGAATAATAATTTGCACATGGTCAAAGATAGACTGATAATAAATAATTTCCTTAGCCCTTTATAAGCTGATATATTGAAGTCCTTTCAGTGTGAATCTTACGTGTTGGTACAGATACGTAAACAACGTACTTTGTGTTTTTAAGGAATCACAGAGACAATTACAGTTAGTTTTAGATATTATTAATAAATTACATAATTATATTAAATTAACACTAGAAATAGAAGACAGTAATTTACTTAGTTTCTCAGATTTAAGAATTAATCAAGTTCATTGCCTCTTAAAATTTCGTATTTTTTATAAACCAACACACTCAGATTTTTAAATTCATAATAAATTACTTTATCCGTATTCACTAAAAAAAGCTACATTTTATAGCTTTGTATATAGATTGCTATTAGTTTTAATGTCACAGAATTATTATGCATAAGAATTTAATATTATTTAACAATTTGCTAAAAATAATGGGTATAGTTAAAATTTAATGGATAGAATTATCAATTAAATACAACATGAAATCGCAATTTAAAATGTTTACCCAATAATCAACAAAGAAAAAAATGTATTTCATGTTTGTACAGTTTTTGGTGAGACATCTTTTTTTTTTAATGAAGTGGAGGTAGTATAAACTAAATATTGTATTTAAAACGCAGAAAAGTCTACAAGCATCAATACAAAATAATAGACGTAAAGCAGCACTGTCTGACAAGTCAGGCGTATATAGCTTGCAATGTGGGTCATGTGACAAAGAGTACGTACAAACTGGTAGAACTTTTGTTAAACGTTTAAAAGAACATGTTAAAGACTGTGTGAGTAGTACAGAAAAATCAAATTATATATCTCCTTTGCTTAAATGTAATCACAAATTTAATTCTGAATTTAAAGTTTTATATGCATCTAATGAGGCCAAATTGTTAAATTTCTTGAAAGTGGCTGAGATTGATAGTTTGAGGGGCACTAAACGTTAATTTAACTGTCAGCTAGATTTAAATGACTCATCTCTATTGATTTTTAAATAAGTGTACGTCTGTTTATAGTATGAATAAGTTGACGATATGTTAATATGTATAGTTGTTATTTGTTATGCCAAATATAGCTCTGTTTTTAAATCTTTGTGTCTGAGAAAAGTACAGTGTACTGAAACAATTTTAACACCCACATTTTATATTTAATTGTAAAGATTGACTTATTAACTAGTCCTTCATTTATTGAAAAAAAAAAAAAAAAATTGTAATAATGTTATCGAAAGCAACAACCCTGGCACTTCAAGTTCTGACACCTAAAGCCAGTTGCAGATAATTGATCTAACTACGAAGACGCCGTACAGAGCCTGCATGAGACATAACACGTCTTCCTGTGCATTTATCATTCTTTTAGAAAATAAACCTTAAGTTCTGGCTTGTGCACGTTGAATCAACCTATATCCATAAGGGTATTAACGCAGATATAGGTTAATTTGACTACTTTGCGGTCACTACGGCTCTTGTAAATATGACAATATAAGAGATCTTAGATGTTTTGCTTAATCCCCGGAACACAGACAAATACGTTTATAAAAAAAAAGGACACTAAAGCATCTGAACAATTAACAGGACCAATATCTATACAAGCTGATCAGACAGCTTGAGCTTGGTGACAAAAAGCCATCACAGTTGCTACGTTATATGAAAACCCTTTAACGGGCGGTCCCTCTTTGCCCAAGGACTTAGGAAATAAACGACGTTAAAGTCAAGAAGCAGGTCATCCAACAGCTTAAGTAGCTGGGTAACCATTCCAGAGTGCGCAAACAGTGAGGGTTGATGCTGGTACCACGATATTTTTAGCAACGAAGCTAGCAGGTGCAAGCAGCCCTGTTATTACATGGCCACAGCAACGGGACTCTAGTAAAGCCACCTTTCGTCTAGACGGTGAAAAGCTACTTGCCCACAGAAAGCCGTGTACACATCATTGACAGCTCATCAGGACGCAGGTTCCTGATCCCCACAGATTTGGTCTCTCATCCTCCACAATAACCAAAGGACTAGACAAAGCATTCAAAAAAAGCAGCTAATTCAAAAACATTTAATTTTTTTTAAACAAAAAGATCTGCTTTTAAGCATGAAACAATGCCAGTATGACATTTAAATTTCCACAACAATTTTTATTAAAAGTTTTTGCAATTAGTTTTTGTTTCAGAAAATTTTATTTAAATAAAATACTTACACACAGTGGCATATGACATGTGAATTAAAAATAATTCCGTTGACTATAGAAAAAGGCTTACTTTTTAAACAAAACTTTTGAAATTTCATCTTTTGATGCCGTAAGTGAAAATATAATGAGGACCATTTTCTTAAACGTAAAAAACCTTTTTACAAAAACTACTTTTCACCATTAAAAATTGTATTCTTATGTTATAATAAGTTAAAAATATAGAAAACAAGCTCTTTGGTTTTTGCCATGTATAGAGAAAGACTTGAACTTCCAAGTTTATTAAAAATGAAAGCTGAGCTCAGTCAGGCCGTTTTTATATGAGTAGTGTGAATCAAGACTCTGACGTATTTTTGTTTTAACCTTCACTAATACTTTTTATGATCTATGACAATGATGTATTTAAAAAACCTTTTCTGATAAAGTGTCTTGGTTTTTTGAAACAATTATAAAAAAAAAAAAAAAAATTTAAATGGATTTGGTCTTAAAGACAAATTTCTTCTTTTCACAAACTATTAAATACTGCTACTCCATAACATAATTTGTGTTATAAAAAAAATATAAGCACTCTTAGACTGTAAAATAAGGAAAATTAAAATTAAAGATATCGTTGCTTTTATTGCCATATAATGATGTAAGGCTGTAGTCACGCATAAGCAACCGAAGCTTATAAATGAGATTTAGAATGTTTCGCATTTCTGTTTCAATTCTTAAGCGTAAGTTTAATCATTCCATTTAAGTATCCTGATAAACGCTTAATGCTTAAATTCAATAACTATTATCATAATTCTGAAGACAATACTTTGCTTTATTTTAAGTAGTTTTGTTTACTATAGTAATATAATTATTAAGTCAATACTTACCTTATACAGGATTAGAGTTGATCACATGGAAAGACAGTTAGCAAATTTAACAGGTCTTGTTCAAAAAGCTTTGATTCAACCTCCACATCCAGGTTTATCTTCAAGAGATTATCTACAGGCTCAGTGTGATCAAAATCACAGTAAACAGACTCCAGGTTTGTCTATATTTTTTTGACTTCTATTAATGAGACGATAGCACTTTCTATTATGACACAATTTTTATAACTGTTTATTATAACAAAAATTCTGATTTCAGTGTGATATTTACTAAAAGTTTTGGTTAAAAAAAAATTTTTTTTTAGTAAATATAGTTAGGCTTCGTCTCTTCTTGTCTCTTTCCTTGAAATAATCGAAATAACTCATGAAAAGTTCGCATGTTTAGAAACAACGTAAATTGTTTATTTAACACTGTTTATTTAATATTTGAAAAGGCAATAAAATAGAATTCTGTTGTATTTATTAAACTGTTTTGATAAAAAAAAAAGAAATGTAATATTTGGATGATTCTTTTATCTTTTAAAAAAAAAGTTAGTTCGAACAAGCCTCTTACGATGTTTATTTACTACTAGAGTACTTTTTAAAGTCTTATTTTTCTTGGAGCAGTCAATTACAGTCAGAGACATGAAATTCAGAAAATTATATCTGTTTATTAAAAGTGTGGGATCTTCACTACAGTATTATTTTTAAATATGAGTGAACATTTTACACAACAATACATACTAATTGTTTGTCATACAGAGATTGAATTTACCCAAGGGTAATATTTTAAGTGTCAATAAAGTTTTATATTCTTTTAGTTCCAGAGATAAAACTTACTAGTACTAGTAGCTATATGACTCTTGTAGTTTATTTGAAAAAACAGTACAACGTAACGTGGATTTTCAAACTGATTAAAGGTCTTGACTATCAAGATATGCTTCAGTGATTTAAGTAAGAATATATATTTATAGAGCTTGCTAGTATGTAAACTCATACATACTGATTGGTCCTCATGCAAATAATCAAGCAGATGAATTTTATGAGAATTTTACATCACAACCAAGGACACAAGCACTTTTTACTGTAGTATTACTTTTTTAAACTCTTTTCATAATGGTGGTTTGTTAGTATTTGTAGCAGAAATAATACCTTAAGCAACTGCATTTAAATTACTAATCGATTTCCCAGATGAATTTTATGAGAATTTTACATCACAGCTAAGGACACAAACACTTTTTACTGTAGTACTACTTTTTTAAACTCTTTTTATAATGGTGGTTTGTTAGCATTTGTAGCAGAAAAAATACCTTAAGCAACTGAATTTAAATCATTGATCGATTTCGTGAGTATAAGTGAATGTCTTAAATTGTTGAAGCTTATAGATAATATAAAATTTTTACATTTAGTGAGCATGAAGTAGTATCTCCAGATGAGGCACTTTCCAACTTTATCGTGGTTTTGGATGGCACAACTTGTTGAAAGTAGAATTATGTAAGAGCTATCTACTGTATAGAAAGACATATGAAAGTGGACTGTTTCTGTCAGTCAGATATTCAGTTTCATGATCTTGACACAAACTATTGAAACAATGACAATTATAGTTTTGTTGTCATCGATAAAAATAAAATAATAAACCGTGATAAATATCGAAAACGTTTTGACAATTTCGATATAAATATAGGTCACGTATATTGCACTATTCAGATTTCCTTGAAACGTTGATGCATTGACATGTACAAGGGAAAAAAAGACACACTTTATCAATTTATGAAGGCTAGAGAAGCTGTAAAAAAAAATTAGGTATTGAAATTTGGAAAACTCAAGGTTAAAAAAATTATAAATAAGACCTCTAAGCCTATCACTAATCCTTTTCATCAGAGAAATCGTTACTGGAATGAAGATAAAAAACATTCTTTCGTAATTCCTAATAATTTGAAGCCACAACTTATTAAGGAATTAAGTAAAGAGAACTACAGGAATGATGAAAATGTTTGATTGTGTTATTAGTGAAAGTGAGACCGATAGTGATACTTATAAAATAAATGTTACTATTCAACCTTTTAACAATGTGTACTTACAGACACCTAATACAAATCAAAAAGGCTTATTTGATTTGTTTTTTAAAGTGCAAAAAAAAGTAGATTATACAAGCTTGGTTATTTATTGATAAATTTAAAAAATAATCAAATAAAGGTTGGCGAGTTAAGCTTTACAATGAGTAACAAACTGGTAAAGTTACTAGTGAGAAAACCTTCTTGTAGATCTTGCAGAACTGGCGATAATTTAAAAAATCATTATTTTCTTTCAAATTCTTTAAGTACGTAAAAAGGGGGACTGTAACAGGAATAGACCCATCAGAACGCACTATAGTAATAAATTTAATGAAACTACAGCTCCAATGGTCGATCTCATCGCTATCAAAAATGTTACATCATTGTTACGTCTCTCTAAAATTGCTACATTACTACTACAGCAAATTGATTATGAGCATTTAGACGTCCTCTTGATTCTCCAGGTGTTGGCTATAAACTCTTTACACGTACACAATATAATGTTGAATTTTGAAAATTGTACAAGGTTGCAGCAGCTAAGTATCTAAAAAAATAATGTAATGAATCTTAAAACTTTTTAGAAAAAAAGTTAAAAATAATTTGGAATGAGAAATGTAAAAAGCTAAGCAATTACAGAAATGTGTGTGCTAAGAAGTCACAAACTTGAAGCGAGAAATAAATATAAAAAATGGGTATTGTCTGTGATGTCTCATACAACTCTAGAAAACGGTTCAATCAAATACAAAACCAATGACAAAACGGTTTCAGTCTCATTCACTTATCAACTGTCAATAAGTGAAAAACTGGTCAACATGTTAAAACAGCAATAAAGTTTTTTATTGTGTGATGGTCCTGTAATGGAAAATCTTCTTAGCAACAGGGGTAAAGAATCCTTCAATGAAAAATTTTAAGACCTCATGTGACAACGTAACATCTTTCTTTTAGTGATGTAAAGTCATTTTAAAGCATTGATACGTGAACACGCGTACAGATTTCAAGAAAAAATTTATGACGTTTTCCTCTTTCGTTGTCTTTAACATGGGCTTCAATGTAAGTTGTTAAAAAAATTGTAGAAAAATGTTTATAATGCTTGATGTAGCGATGAAAACGTTTTGAAAAACTTATATGTTGTTTATGACAACTTCATTAATACACATGCAAAGTTTGAACAAAATCGCATCTGCAGTAACAGAGATTTTTTAACAAACATTAACAAATTTGTTTCCAACTCATTTGCTACATCCATGCAAAGGACGAGAATGCATTGTGTATACTGTCTGCTGTTAGAATAATTCCTTACATGGCACGATGCCTTTTCACAAAATCACTTCTAGAAGCCGTTCTACTTAAAATTATGAGCTGAAATTTAGTATAGGCCTTAACAAGACTATGTACTTCAATGCTACATTATTAAACTTTTCAATTTTAAAAATCCATAGCACAATTTTGTCAAAAGAAGATCAGATTGACTACGCCGTTTAGTCCACATTATTTATCTCCTGCACAAAAAGTATTCAAGCTATTTCATTAACACAATGAAAAGCAAGATACCTTGGAGAACATTCTGTAGTTTTTTTTTAAGTATATTGTTTGAACATTAACGAGTACAAGCTAGGTCAACACTAATGCGTTTTCCATAATCAAGAGAGTGAATGATTTTGGGCTAGGTTTGTACAGCAGACTTTGTTACAGCACCTAGTACACATACATGTTATTTTCTTTACCTCCCTGCGGAAGCGACCCAACTTCTTAATAAACTATGATTTAAACATAAAGATAATTTTTTAACTGTTTTTACTTCTAAAATGCTTACATAACTAAAACTTAATGTAGATTTGAAGGAAAGGTTTTAATTTATTGCCCTTTTTAAAGTTATATACTCAAATGTGAATAAGTGAAAACCAGCCTTTCATCCAGTTGTGCAGGCTAATTGTTAACGAACTCATGGTTTTATGGTTATTTTATGGTTATGTTCTGATCTCTTGACCTTCTTAGTATGTTTCTTCGATGTTACACTAAAAAACAATAAGATGAGGAAATTCAAGCTCCAAAATTTTCGTGTTAGCGATAAATATATATTGGCATTGCTACTCTACATTCTCCGTACGCCAACCATCCAATTTTTAAATCTTTCTTAAATGATTGGTTTTTTCACATTCCTTTTTAAAATTAAAAAGATACAAAATATTAAAATAAAAAATTTGTTGAAAATTACAAACTAACGTCAAAGTATATTTGAATGAAGAAACGAGCATTTATACATTTGGGAATTTTTAAAATAATGTAAAATTGGTCTTACTTTTACACAAGAAACCTTGATTTAGGTCATCCTGACACATAAGAGTATGAATATTTTAATAGTAATAATAATTTCAATTGAAAAAATAAGTCAATCAACAAGCATAAATGCAAAAAAAAAAGTAATCGTTTCAATAAAATTAGGACATTTAAAAAACATTTTCGTTAAAAAGTAATTATGAGCAACAGAAACAAATAATTAGGAATTTTTTTTATATTTTTTGGGATTTTAATTATCATCACATTAAAGTACAGTTTGTCAGATGCACTAAAAATAGAAGGTCAAATATATTATGAAATTTTTTGAATATAAACAAAAAATTGAGACGCTTCAGTATACATATATATGTATTGCCATTGACGTATGTTGAAAGACCACGTTATACGCAACAACATTATTAAGATGCTGTGGCTATAGTGAAAAAGTGTCGTAGACAAGATTTATTTATAACAGTAACATGCAATAATAAAAAGTAAGAATGTAAAATGGTTCTGGTTGACTTTTTTAAATAATACAGTGCCAAACTATATACCAAATAGAAGTGTTTGGATATTTGATACAAACTTATAATTAATTTTAGATGATATAACGCATAAAAACATTTTTGGTAATATATAAGCTTACATTCACACCGTCGAGTTCTAACAAAGTGAGTTACCGAATGCACATTTACTTGTAACATTACATTTTTGTTATAAAATAATCACTTTTAAAGACGTAAATGTGGAAGTGTGAAAATGAGAAATAAAATATGTATTGATAAGAAATTATAAAAATAGTAGTGGGAAATGGCTACAGGTGAATAGAACAAATATTGGAACGCTCTTAAGACAATGTTTTTAAAAACTGTAAGGCAACTTCAAAACGTTTTTAAAACTATAAGGAGTACAGAATCAAGAGATGAAAAAAGTAATGTAACTAAAAATAACGTTAACCCCAACATAATTTTACCTAAGGGATCCAGCTAAATGGTGTTAGATGTGAGACCTTCACAAATTGTGTTGGGCTAAACTGTTATTTGGTTATCCAATTGATTGGAGGTGGCGGGGGGGATAACCAAAGTTCTGTTAGGTTATACTGTTATTTGCTTATAACATTAAGAAGAATGACAGAGAATAAATTTAACAAAAATTCAATCAATTAAAATACGGTAAAAACTGATAGAGCTCCACCTTTTTTAAAGGGGGCTAAAAGAAGATAGTAGAAGGCCTCAAGGGGTTGTCAGAATCGAATTTAGATTGATGAGGGGTGTAAGGGGCTAATTAAAAATGAAACTCAATAAAAATAACGTCAAAACTGTTAGAATTTTTTCGTATTTTTTGAAAGGCTGAGGGAGGACTAAGGGTGGTAGAAAAGGGTGTGGTAGGGTGGAAGAGGATTGTGTGGACCAAACTTTCAAAATCACTGTGTAATTTGGTAAGATGTATGTTAAGCTTAGTAGTAAAGATGATGGTTCTTGATTTTTTTTTTTTTTAATTGGTTATATTTATTTTATGATTCAAGAGAGATACCAGACAAAAATAAAAAGCTCTTCTGATGGCAAGATATTAAGAAATTTGCCGCTTAATGTTTTTTTTTATTTCAATTTTTTTCTTCAACTGCTATTGAGCTTTGTTATTTTTTTCCAAAAAATAATAAAGAGATGACAAAAAAAAACTATACAAAGTGTTAGCAACATGTTTAAGATTTTAGGGATAAAGTTTCGATTCCTTAATTTATTTTGAGATTTCTCAATCCTTGCATACTGAATTTAGTAAAGAGATATGTTGTTACGACCTTTCATAATAAGGTAATTTTGTTTACAATAACGAAAAAATTGTTAATTTTATACTTTTCATAAATCAACTTTTCACTTCTTTGCACGTATAAAATACTGGAAATGTACCTGTTCAATGCTTATTTTAAGGTTAGAATCTGATTTCTAGGTTTTAGTTATACTTTTTCTCATCTCACTCAAAAAACAGGGAAAACAAAAAGAAGATTTTTTTCTCTGCTTTTACTATTGTGATGTTGAATTTTGAGAAAAGAGGCCAAGTCTGACAACTATTAGCTGTCTTACTTAATTTTATTTCCTCCTTTGCAGCTCACATGCAGCCCTCCTTCATCTATGAAAAATATATCACGCAATTTACTAGCCAAAGCTAAAAGCAAGCTTTTCAGTGAAAGCAACAACTCGTTTTATACAAGGACTGGCAATGCGTGCTAAATAGTGCACTCTCTCTCTCTCTTTCTACTCTGCGCTGCGCCTACTTTAGGTGTTCAGCGCTGCTTTGACACTTCATGCCAGACTAGCGATTACGACGCGTACGGCTTATTGGCTGACAAAAAAAATAATTCTTTTTCTTCGTACTTACTAAAATTTACTCTTACGAGGTCTTCTATAGGTAAACGTTACGTATCCTAATCACTTCAGTAAAATACATACCACGTTCTACATGACCTGCTGCTCACCACTTGCTATCTTAATGATATACTCATAGCTTCCGAAAATGAGGAGCAACAGCTTGAACATCTACACCAACTCTGTGATGTCTTGCGCAAGGTAATGCTGCGCGTCAGTTTGCAGAAGTGCGTACTTGGCCAAGTCAAGGTGGACTACCAGGGTTACACCGTCTCCACTGATGATGTCTACCTTCTAGCGTATATGATCCAGGTTGTTTAAGACTTCACGAAATGTGATAATATAATTTAGCTATAACAAATCCTGGGCAGAGCTAACTTTTGTAGGTGCTCCATACCTGGAATCACTATAACCATGGTCCCACTCAACAAGCTGTGGAAATACCTTTTAATAGTAAGAAAGCCCCAATTACGTATAAGCATGAGACTAATCTCACCTTCCAGCAGTGCTAGGACATCCTGATAAAAGCAGCCACAACTACCCTCCTGAGGCCGGATGCCACGATCACCCAGAGAATAGATGCCTCAGACATCGTAATCAGTGCCATTTTGAAGCAAAAGTACTCACATAGCACAAAGAAGCCCGGTTTTTTTTTCATAAAGCTCTCTAAGGATTAAGCTAACCTTAGGGCCTACGACACAGAGCTACTGGCAGTTAATACAGCCATGAAAACCATTGAGCGATTCCTCAAAGGATGTGCCTTTAACGTCTTCACAGACCACAAACCGCTTGTCTTCGTTGGCCACCAGCACTCAGAAAAGGCCTCAGCGAGATTATCTCGATAAATTGACTTAATTCACTTTTCCATGTCACTTTTTAATATGTCAAGCATAAGGACAGTGTGGTGGTCAACATTTTGACATGCTATCACCATGTTATTCATGCTTGAGCCAAACGATATTGTAGAAGCTCATGCTGATAATTTGGAGCTGAAACATCTGCTTGATGACTCTCAACTTGACTTAAATCTCTGATAATGGATGGCTAGTGGATCTTATGCAACATCTTGACAAAAAACGAGAGGCCAAACCTTTCAAAGACTCTTCACAGGACCGTTTTCGAGGTCCTACACAACCTTTTGCACTTCAGTGTCAAGACAATAGCACGGCTTATCTCAGGAAAGTTAACATTACCAAAGCTACGGAAAGATAGAACTCGCTGAGAACAGCATCGAAGCTCAAAATAAGCGTCCTGGTGAAAGCGATAACTTGTTTCGCGCACGGAACAGCCAAACGTGCCTGACAGTGGGCTCTCTTTTTTCTCTCCCCAAAGAAGTGCCTATCCTTTGGTAGCTAGTACTGCTGTGACACATCACGCTTGACTAGCAGCAATAACGCATATGCCTTGCTGGCTAACGAGTCAGTAAATTCTTTTTCTTCGAATTTAAAGAAAAAATGTAAACTTATCTTTCATTACGTGTTATTCAATCCTTGATTTGCTCTGCATTTCTAGAATCCTTGAGCACCAGAAAAAAGCTTAATTGCGATGTCTGTTTCCAATAGTATATAAATTTGTTATTAATTCTTAATAATTTAAACTTTTCTTTCTGGTTCCATGAACTTATTGCTTTTTTCACTTGAATCTTTACTTGCTGTTATCTAAGATCCTAGGCACCAGCTTACATTAAATGCAGAATTTTTTCTTACAATTGTCTTACAAGATTACTATTTTGTCTTTGAAATCTATTAGTATGTTGCATGCGTCATGCAAGCTTCTGTCTACTTTTTCTTAAGTTAACAACAGAATCGTGAAAGCCTCATATGAAACTAGTGAATCAACGTTGTAAAAACTTTTTATTCGAGATTTGAAAAAAAAAAAATTAATTTTAATGTTGATTAAACCCGAAAGTAAGTAAAAAATTTTTTGACTTATGGTTTTTGTCAAAAAAAGTACTAATGCAATGGCAGCCCAGGCAATTAACCAAATTTTTCTGTTCTCGATGATGAATAGGAATACATTCATGCCCTACTTGTTAGAAAATGCAGTAAATTTTAGGTAAATGTTTGGCTGAACCAATGACAATACCAGTATCTTAAAAAGTTTAACTTTTTTCGGCCCAGTAAATTTTATCAAAGTGTTTTTATTGCCTTGTTGCCACATTACCGTTAACGACTAACCTCCCTCTATAGTATCCAAGAAAGAAAATTTCGACGAATTCAGAGGCAGCATTATATTTTGCAATTACCTATTAAGACCCTTTAACGTGCACTTCCGTGTAAGTGTATACCTATGTATATTTATGACACGCTAAGATACAAATTTTAAGCATGTTTCTATGTATATACACTCTTGAGCGCTCAGTGGCTCGGTCGGCTGGTTTGTAAGTCAGAACACAGAAGACCACTATTTGATTCCTGAAGAGAACGACTCTTCCGAACAAGTACCTCTATGAATTTTTACAAATGATTTTTCACCACGCAATGCTTCTCATGAGGAGATGGGATGACCTTCTTGCAGCAAAATGGCCTACCATATAGATCCTTTGCTCTTAAGGTTGGCTATGTGACATTATTGCCGTACCAACAAACTACAAAGTGTATTTAATAATGCATAACGTGTATCTAATAATGTAACGTGTAATCAATACTTGTAATATTGTAACTAATAAAATGTCCAATGTGCCTTACTGTACCAAGGATTTATGGACTCGATTACAGTGAAGCCTAAAAAATGAGTGCACTGCGATAGTAGGTATTTGTCTTTATGAAAAAGAAAAAAAAAAATATATTTTTAAAGTACGCAAGGACTGGATCTTTAAAAGAAAAATTAGTCAAGGTGTTAAAACAGCAATAAAGTTTCTTATTGTATGATGGTCATGTCCTGGAAAGACTTTTTACTGACAGGAATAAAGAATTCTGCAATAAAAGTTTTTAAGACCTCATGTGACAATGTATTATCTTTCGCTTTTTGATATATATTCATTTTCAAACATCTATATGTAAAAGATGCAATCGTAGTTTACAAAAACAAAATGTAGACGAAGTTAAGTCTTCGTGGAAATGACACACGGCTTGTCATTTTACTAGACCTAATTGCAGCTAACAACACTTACAAGCTATGAACAATAGACATAGAGTCTGCAGATGTCACTGCTGCAAACAAGGCTCAAGTTTTATAAAAATTTATGATAAATAATGATATAATATAAGGTTTAAAATCTTAATTTGATAGTAAAGTGCACATGAGTGAGGCTACAAATTTCTTTGAAAAAAGTTTTACGTTAAACTGGTCAACTAAAATGGTCACCATTTAGAAAATATTCAAAAATAGTTTAGTTATTATTTAAACAATCATTAGGATTATTTTGTCTCTGGCTGCTGCTAAAAAAAAGAGCTTTATAGATCTAGAAACATCGAGACATGTAATCGGTAAAAAAAAAAACATTAAAAAAGGTGGTTATATGATTTAAGATAAGTGGTTAGGATTTAAAATATAACATAACACTTGGATTAACAAGTCTGATATTTGAGAAAAAGAGATAGTAGAGGAGGCCCCACTGAGTGCCCTATATTGTGATAAACAACCATTTATGCTTTTTCACCTTTGCATACTTTTTATTTTATTTGCTTACAAATTTATATTTATTATTATCATGATATACAGAAAATAAAGCATATTTTTAAACTTTTTCTCTTAACTCATTGTAAGAACTATTATTAAATTTTATTGCTTTTAAAGCAGGATCTGCAATAGAAACTTAAAATACATATAATTACTATTTTGCATCGAGAGCAGGTATTCACCTTCTTAAGCCCAGTCAGCAAATGACTTTAAACTCCATCTCTATCTACGACAACCTTATTATCGGTGGGTAGCTTTTGTTGGCAATACCGTTCAATGCTCAAAAGTCCATTTTAGTGGAACAAAAACCAAGTTATATTAGAACGCACCACACAAGAGTAAGAAAAAAGTAATCAACCTCGAAGAATTAAATAATATCTTGCTTAAAGCTGCTTACTCCCAGGGAGTAAGTAGGTTCTTTACCTCATCAAGTGACAGAATGAGCCCGGCTGGAAAATGCAGCTCTACTTTTAGATCTTCTTTCTTCTTTCCTCGTCTCCCTTTCTACATTTTTTATCCTACCTTGTTACCTACATGAACGAGCATATGCCATAGCTGGAGATCTTGATCATGTATCATATAGCCCCGTGGTAGTGTATGTGTACTGTCTAAAAGTACTTGATGTTTATTATTTTGTGAACTAAAATTCTTTTCTCGTTAATGCTCTGTACGGACTATGTGTAATCTGGAGCGTATATTATTTTGCTAATACACGACTGTGAACTTATCAAAGCGACAGTTCCGGTAGTCTTTAATGGCTATTTTTATCCTTACCACAACTGTTTTGAAACCCTTTACCTTTCTTATCAGCTTCTTGTTTTACACATAAATGCAATACATAGAACATCGTTATTGAATAAGTTCCATCATTATTTTGCCGCAACACTTATCTTTAATCAACCATATGAACTTATTATCCATAAAAGGCATACCAAATTGATTACTTAAAGGATAATCTAATTTCTTATATCCATCAATACCTTGCTTTATGAATTCATGAGCAATTTAATAAGAAATTTAAAGTATCAATCTTGTATCAAGTGTCAATTAACAGTAGTTTAAACTTATAAAAACGGTATTTTATGTCTCAGTAATACAAGCTGTACACAAGAGTCTGTGACATATAAAGTACCCTTTCGCTCATTTTTGAAGTCTTATAATAAACATAGTTGTTGATAAGTTTGACAAAGAACGGTAAAAATTTGTTCTTACTTTGCATCCTCTTTTTCATGTTGAGACCAATGTACGGTTTGAGCCATGGACTTTCTTTACAGCGTAAAACTTTGTTAAGCTTTGTTAAGCTCTAATCCGTATGTGAAACCCTGCTTAAACACCTTTCAGTATATGACGAAGCGCTCTTACTTTTAAGAAGTCATTGTGAGCTTCTGCTACTTGGACTGAGGTGGAGCCATATACTGTTGGAAAAAAGGAAAATATTTGTGTTCATGATGAATAGCTACTAGATACTTCAGATTCACCACTTATCTGTAGCCATAACGGTCGTTACGCTCACAAACATTGCCATTCCCTGATTGATCAGAGAAGTTTTATTCTGTGATGTGGTTGACTCAGAAGAAGTCAGATCTTAATAACGACAGTGTCATTGCCCATTCGTAAAACAAATTTGCGTTGAAGTATTTATGTTTGACACCTATATTTTAACATTCTCCCATGTACTCGTTGTTTTTCTTAGCATAGCGATTGCAGCACTGGATCACATCACCTCTGATGCATATTTTCACTAACACAAGCATATTTATATTTATGAGCAGCTCTAATTCAACTTGGATATGCTTTAGCATGTCGTCCCATATTGGATCGGGCGTTGTAAAATAATGCATCTAGAGTGATAGCTTTCAGAGACATCTGCTAAGAGCAAAGTGTTGGACTTGAAATACATATCGCAGCACTTTCTCAGAATTAACGCTTGGAATGTTCTTCAAATATCTTGCGCATGCTCATTGTCTGCATCAGAAATCAAATCATCATTTAACTCACAATAAGTACTACGGTCTCTACTCTGTAAGTTTTATCTGATCTGCTCTTATCTGCAAGAAAGACGTATGACTATTAACGGCTTACATAAAACCTCTGAGTACACCAGGTGTTATTTGTAGGCATGTTAATAAATCGCGAAGCAATAAGAGCTTTAATTATCTTGAGACTTCTCTTCCATGTATCCTGATACCTGAGAAAACTAAGTAGACACGTATGTATAAGTGCTAACAAAAAAACTCTGATTTTATAATGCTGTAGGCTTTCGTGTCCTAGAGCCTATAGTGCATTCCAAGATTTTGTTGTAGCATCTGTCTGTTTTATGAGTAGCTCACAGATGGCACGTATGTTTTAACTGCACATTATTCACCTATGAAGAATAAATAAATAGTGTCTTAGATCATAGGTTACTAAAGGCTTGTGCCAAACCAAGGCTTCATGTACGTATTACTTGGAGGGCTGTCAATAATTTTACCTATGGCATAGTAATAAGAAACGTGTATTTTCTACAAGAGTGCATTCCAGGTGCGTTAGATAATATTACTCCAGAAATGGTGAGGACAGCAATAACTAATTGTCAACGTTGGATACAGTGCTGCATTGATAATAATGGTGGCCTTTTCGAACAGTATGTGTAATAGTTTAAAAAATAAAATTAAAATAATAATAAAAAACAACTAACATTTTTTTTTTTATGTAACATAAACGATTAAACGATATTGCAATATTTATAAATGAAAGGAAGAAAATTCTCTAGATGTAGTGTACTTATGTAATAAGATTTTATTTATCTTTCAAGGAAGTAATGAAATATTTGAATTGAAACCTTATAGATTGATTACGAACATTTAAAATTTTTCTTACACTAAATATTTTTTTTGTCTTTACTTTAATTTCTTTTCAACTTTTTAAGACTTACTGAAAAGGACTCAAGGAGACTCGAGAATAGTCAATGGGACTTGAAAAAATTTATAAGGAACTTAAGGAAAGTTGAGGGAAATTTTAGAGACTTCAAACAACACAAAGGAATCTCAAGGGTCCTCAGAGGACTATAAAGGGACTTTGAAAGACTTAAGAAGACTTTACAAGACTGAAAGGCACTGAAAAAGATTTTAACTTGCTCAAGGAAATTATAGGGGGCTAATGGTAATTTCAGAATACTCGAGGGTACTTAAGGGGACTGTAGTAGACTTGAGGGGACTTTGGAGAATTTAAGGAGTCTTTGAAGAAGAAGTTAAAAAATTTTGTGGAACTCTGTGGGCTTTGAAGGACCTTTTTAGAGAACTAAAGACGACGTAAGAAATCTTTTAAGTGCTTCAGAGAACTCAAGAGGACTCGAGAACACTTATAGATGGCAGAGTACTTAATGGTACTTAGCGAAATTCTCGGGGACTGAAGAATACTTTGGGGCTTAAGTTGTCTTTGAAAAACTTAAAAGGACATCAGAAACTGTAGGGAAACTGAGATAACTTAAGGGTATCTGAAGGGTCTCAATAGGACTAAAAGAGGTTTGAAAACTCTTCAGAAAACTTAAAAAGACTAAAGGAAACTTTGGTATACTTTTGGGTACTTAAGAAGACTTTGGGGGCTTGAGAAAGCTTCGTGGGACTTGAAATGACTTTAGGGCACTTACCAGAATATAAGGGGACTTCAGGGCACTCGCGAAATTTTGACAGGACTTAAGGGTACTTTAGGAAGCTTAAGTAGCCTTAAAGAGACGTTAAGGGACCTTATAGGACTAATGGAGACTTGGGGAAACTTGAACAGACTTAAGGTAGCTTTAGAAGAAATTTCCACTTAAGTCTTTACAACTTCCTGCCATTAAGGGGACTTGCAGGAACTTAAAAGGACTTGCGTAGAAATTTGTTGGACTAATAGAGAGTATGGAAAACTAAGGGGGACGTAAAGGGTGTTATAAACTTTGTCAGGTGGCTTAAGGACACCTTAGTTAAGCGTACCAGTAAAAATATCTTAAATAAAAATTACTTATAGCTTTTTGTGCACGTTTGCTTGCACAGAAGAGTAAGTTAATAGACCATATGACTTAGCACTTGATGTAAAAATTTTTAGCCCGTAGTACCGTTGATTACGCTCCACCATACTCTCACTTCTAGTTTCTTCAATTTTCCACAATTATATCACATTTGTAAAAGTCCCTAAGGCTTTTAACAGCTACTGCAACAAAGAAGACATTTTTTTACGAAAATTTAAGAATCGTATACAATATTTTTTTAGTAGGTTAGTTTCAACTGTCAAATTATAGCAAGCAAATAGTGTAGCGGCAGTTGTGATTTAATGTCGGTAAAGTAAAATTACTAATAATTTTTTCCTTGCTCGTTTCTTGGAAATTTTCCATGTGGACTTAAAAGTACTTTTGAGTAGGGATCAACGTGCATTTGAAATGAGATGAATCACTTGCAAGCTCTATTCGTAGCTGCATCACATTGACCAAATATAATTCATGCAAGTGCACGTTGGTCTATACTATCCAGAAACGAAAAGCAAATAAAGTAATGGAATACTTTTAAATACAGAGGAATAAGATAACTTTAAGAACTCATGGATGCAAAAAGTCTAACTGGAAAAAGCTGAACTGGAGTGCAATAGTGAATGGTGGCACAACTTGATGAGATGTTAAAAGTTAGAATAACGTAGAGTTAATGCATACAGATGAATAATAATACAGACTATAGTAAACCTAGCAGAGCGACATTGTTAACTTTTCGCTTGTTTTTAATACATGAACTACTTTCTTACACCATAGAATTTTTTCGCAATAGCCTAATTTTTGTAATCCCAACAAATGTTGCTACTCTTAAGAATGTAAAGGGAAGTGAAAAAGTTGAGCCAATAATTGACATTAGCTGCTTCCCCTTTTCCTGACTCAGATATGTCGAGAAAGAGTTTGTGTGGCCACTCCAATATAAGTAACAGAATTTTCAAAGCCCCAGGACACCACGTGCCGACATCCTTTTCTAAGAGTAAGCAAAAGGTAAAATAAGAATTGATCCCACTCTTAACATTTCAAAATATATTCGTATATAACAATAAATTAAAATGACCGACAATCTTAGTTAAGTCAACAAACAGATAGTCATGACAAATGCCCGATTAGTATTTAGACCACAACTACAGCTACTTCAGAGATGAGTGGTAAGACCACTGGTAATAATTACTCTTTCTCAACTATCAGCTTGTTCGATTAATGTATTTGGTAACCTTAGCAACTATTATAGTTATTAATAAATAAAAACTACTTTCACTAAACCTGTTGTTAATATAGCAACACATGAAACGATTATTCAATCAACACTCACGTGAAATATTGGGCGATTTTCACCGCTCTTGTTACAACAAAGTTGATTAAATAACTAAACTATGTTTATTACAAGTATATTTTTGTTATATGTTACTCTCATTTTAATATTAAGTTATATGGAAATTCTGTAAAATTTGGATGCAAAAGAGAAAGGAAGGGTACTAGTGAGTGAATCACACTTCCTTTTTTTGATGCACGGAGAAGAGTGAGCCAGATGTAGGATGTTCCAATTTTTGAGCGGCTGAACTAGAGCATCTCTAACCAATTAGATCTTTGGCTATTGTCTTTCTTCTTTAAGATTTTTCTATCAAATTTTTCTGCGCCGTCTTAAACCAGCATGTCGTAGAGGTCCACTACTCTTTATAAAAAAGCCCAGAGGCCCCGAGAAAAAAGACTCAACGATAGCCCTTCAAGGTAGACTAAGTAGTAAGAGTGCACCTCTGCTACAACCCAGTCTACCGCCAAGCGAGGCAGGGCTAATTTTTTACCCTCAAACGGTCGACTAAGTAGTTAGTATCCATCTCTGCTACGATACGGTCCTTCACGAGTGCAGTTTTAACCTTCTACATCAAACACCTCGCGTTGGTTCCTCACATGTAAGATTCTTTCAAAAATAAAAGTTACAAAAAAGTAACCAAGTGGTTTTCTATGGATATTTAAGTTGATTGTGGCGTATCAAACTAAGGACCAATCGTTGCCAATAGCCGTGTTCCTCTTTGAGTTTGTCAAAGTGAATTTTAACTCAGAAAGAGGAAAAATTAGTCACTTATAAAAAAAAAAGTTTAGTCACGCAAGAACGGAAAGTTACTCTAGTATGATAGGATCACCCCTGAAGAGCCAGAGAAAAAAAGGTCTTTTATCACTACTACTATAATAATTTTGCTATTTTGGTAAATTTCTTTTTGTATTCAAGTGTCTAATAATTAACTTACTATAAGCGGAAAAATTACTCAAATATAAAGGAAACAAATAATTTTTTTTCCTAACAGCAGGAAACTCCCCAAAATGTTTATTAAACATTTTAGAATCGTTTCTCTGACTTTCCTAAGCTTTCAAATCGTTTTTGAGGTACTGTGTGTGATAAGGAAAGAATTTTTATAAATTTTGATAAAATATTACCAAGAAATTATAAACAGTATTGACTAGCAGTTTATGATACTCATTTATCCTGCCATCATTTGTAACAAATGCACAGAGCATAGCTATTTCTTGAAACGAGACTACTAGTAAAGTGATGAGGAATATCTCTTGGGAAAATAAATATGTACTAAAATGGCCAGATGTTTGGATAGAGTACCTTAGGGCAGATAAACAATCCTTATAATAAAAAGCAGAGGCAATCACTAAGATTTCCACGGTCATTATCTAGGTACTAACATAACCACGCTCAATGCCACTTATCTTTGATGATTGAAGAAACTGTATTTTATTGTTTATCTGTTATATCAATTCTACCATGTGTGTTTTTCTGTATGTAGTAAGATAAAATTTGTAAGAATATAAGTAAAATGTATACCTACTAAATTTGTCGTGATTCTACTACTACTATTGTAGATTTATCATGGTAAGCGTTAGAAATAATGTGACCTACGATGGACGTTGTAACTCCACTACAGCTTAGTAAAATTTAAAAAAAGAAATGTAGTAAAGTGACAATAATAATGTTAAGCTTCTGGTGCATCTCGTTTTCTTGTAAAACTTTTTTTTCTCTTAACGAGAAAATTTCGATATCAAAATATGTTTTGTATTCAATGCAATCATCAAATTGACGTCTTAAAAGAACCATTAATTACGATCACGCACATTACGGACGATGCATGACGTAGTCATATTTATGTACGTATAACAAATAATATTGTACATTTACAGTATCGTTGTAAAAATACTACGCTTAGCATAGGTAATGTTATAACCAAAGCGAAGCAAGGCAAAAAAAGATTGTACGAACACGTTTAGATAGTAACTACAAATTAAAAAAAAATGACAGTAAGAATATAGAAGCTATTGAACTTGAGCTCAAAAGTCTCAAAATCACAAGCGCCCTATGCCTTGCTTAATATTGCATGTGAGTCTGCACGTACGTATGGAGGGCGAATAGTATTGAGTACGACAGTTATGGTAGAACTATTGATTGCAAAGCGAAATACTGGACAAAACAAGATTTAGTTAAAATTATAGCACAATGTGCTACCAGGCTGGCCAGAACACAACTGTGTTTTTATTGAGTCTTGCAATGACATCACAACAACCTCCTACCCATTACGTTGATTACATCATTAACTTCATGCTTACATCTGCTTACATATCACGTGAGGTCAATATACTTATATTCGGTCGCTTAACCTTGAATGTGAGAAAGAGATTTTTTTAAACACCATTATTATTGGAATCACATAAATTTTTGTCGAATACAAAGCTTAACTCTTTGACTTCTGATTAACAAATATTTAAAAAATTACTAAAATATTAAACAGACAGAAAAATAAGCTCAAAAACGTCTCTGTAAACGTCTCTATTGTTGTTCGCAAAAAATCGCAATGTACCAAAATTCGTTCTTACGTTACCCTATGTTTGTTCGTTAAAAATATATGTTGAAGATACTGACATAAGTTCTGTAAGAAGTTATGCTTCTAAATAACAAACATTTATAAGTAAACGTCTTATGAATAACTGAATAACAATAATAAACAAAAAATTAGTACCTTACTCAATAAATTTAATATAAGTAACTATTTTAATTCATACTACTTATTACTATATTGAATAAGAATAAGAGCATGTTCTCAGAAACATACAAATCATTTTTTTATTTACTTTATTTTCTCAGTTTTCAGTGATCTTTTTTCCTGCCTTATTTTAGCATGTTTTTTATCTTCAGCGTTTTTCAACTAAATTTGTTCCTTTTCTTTTGCTTTTCTTAACTAAATTTGCTCTTTAATCTTTTTCTGTTACATCACTCTTTTTTTCTGATCCCCTGTTTCTGGTTTCCATTGTCTCCAAGCATTTAATACCTTAGTTAGAAACTTTTCTTTTCGCTTTTTCTTTACTTTACCTTCGAGTTAAGGATTCTTTTTTGAGGTTAAAAAAATAAACTTCCAAAGACTGATATATTATTTTCATTAAAAAAAAAATTAGTTTTTTTATTTGAAATTTTTAAATATTATAAAAATTGAATTTAATCTTACTATTTCTATTTAAAAATCTTTTTTTATTATCATGAGTAAGAGAGGGATCAGAAGAGCTGCGATTTACAGCATGAAAAAATACTGCCTATTTTTATGAACGTGGCACGGACTCAACAATATTTAGTATCCGTTGGATCTCATCGTTACTACTTAAACTACTGCATCTAAAGCTGGTTACTAACTGTGATCATCCTAAGTATTGTCTGTAACGTTGTATACAATGACGCCTCTTTTTAGGTTATCTAAGCTACCTTCGCAAGATTGCACAAAAGTAAAATTGACTTTTTCTACAATAATAGATTTATCTACACAATTTATTACAGATATTGCACTACTTATTACAATATTTGAGTTACTATTAAGCTCAGCATACTACTATAATAAAAAGAAGAAACTTATTGAACAAGAAATTGTTGTTTGAAACTCAATTGTCGTTATTTTGTGCTGTTTTTAAATACAGCTTAGGTGTGCACCTAAATAAGAGTATAAACACATGATAATTTATAAGAAGACTTATATACATGAAAATTATAATGATAACTGGAGATTGTGCGAAAAAAAGTAGTGAATCTAATTGATCGTAAATTTTTAATTTTCACTGTTCTCTGTCTGACCTCCATGAGAAGTTTTGAAGTATTTTAACAAAACTGTAAACTGCTTCCACTCTAAGGACCCATGCCATTCTCTATCTAGATCTTTTGCAATTTAAAACATCTAAACAACTTCTGACGATAAAAAGTTTCCTAGCCACTGCTTATGCTTCTTCAAAGATCAAACATCTTTAGAGAACTTAGAAGAATTGTCAGTGCTAGATGATTCTGGTTCTTGTTCTTGTACATCAGTCATAAATTGACATTAATTCATTGCTTTGAGAGAAGATAAAGACATCCAACATTTTTTTAAACTGTTGGAAAGAATCGTTTTTGAATCTAATGAGTCCTAGGCATCGTTCAGCGCAGTAGAGAGATCTTCTTTCTAGAGCAAGGAACCGTTGTAAGTGAGTCTCAAATTTAGAACTTCCTTTTTCTAAGCACTTTTCAACGATCTAAAAAGCCTGACATCTAGAGGTTGTTTTCATTGGGTGGAGTAAGGAGGTTTCGATATTTATTGTATTAAGTTTGGTACACAGAAGTTACTTACTGGTGGATTCAGATACAAAGCATGGCCATCTATGAATACATATATAGAAAATTCTATTTCACTTGTTCCACACCAAGGATGTAATACGTTTGTTATGTATTTATAAAACGTTTCACTTGTCATACATCCAGAGTCTGAATTTTCTATACCTCAACCATTAGGAACTCGCTGGACTATATCTGATGGTAATCTTTTGCATATTAAAGTAACAATTAAGAATGCAAGTTCACCAGCAGCATTGCCTGAAAAAAGTCGATAAACCTCCTACTTAATAAACAAGGCAGTATTTAATACTACATATTTCATGCACGTTTTACTTGTGATTAGAACAGTCAAGCACTCTTTGTTATTTGCTTCCACTTTTATATAGAAACAATTGGACAATTTTGCTGCACAAACCTTGTTACCTTTAGGGTCAATAAGAAGCACAATTTATCAAGATTGAAAAATCTTTTTGAATTGACGTCAAAAAGGTTTTTGTTTTAAGATAACTTAGAACCTAACAGTATTTTATAAAGTATACTTAAGGTTCATTTAATTAGGAATAACGTAAAGAAGTCATAACACAATAATATTGACCTCTTCATACCATCCTTGAACTTGCCTTTCACTGACATAACTTCTTCTTTGGTTAAAATTTTGTAGAGTTTGAAGTAATATTTCTAGATGCCACCATAGAAACCCCTTGAACCAAAGCATGCTAGATTTTCTTGTAGGAAATACATCTTCCTTGCTGAGATTGTTTAATTATATCTTTACACTTGTAGCTATCACTTTTTTTGATGAAAATAATCTACTTTCACCCATGACTAAAATCTACTCAACCATATTTGTTTTTTCACCCTTACTGAGAACAGTACTCAGACCACTTTTTGTTCCAATAAAAAATTATTTGGTAAATTCATCTATCAGAGAAGAAAATAGAATGCCAAACTTTCTTCTGGCTGCCTTTAATGTTTCTGCTTTGTTGACAGCATCAAGAGCTTGAGTAAGAACTTTTTAAGTGAGCTCAAAATTTTTTTTGCTTCGGCAGCTATCTTTACAAGATAAAACAAACACTTAGTTAAAATTTGTATAAAATAAGTAACTACTGAAGTAAGTATTTATAATCACAAGTTTTTATGAAGACAACCATGCAAGACGTTTGAAGCAAACGAAAATTCGTTTAAGAACTGACGTGAATGTCCTAGCTCTCACTTACCAGATTAATTAAGATAAATGCCGAGAAGATATCGTCGTGATGAGCAAGAGACACTTTTTTACTAAAATCAGAAAGTTAGCTCTGTGAACCTACCTATTTGCTATACACGCAAATACTATAATTTTTTTTCAGAAACATCACTGTTTATATGTTTTTATATAAATACTATAACTTTCTGAGATATCTCATAGTTATATGAATATTTTCTGTTTTGAAATCAGCCACTTTTGATATTAAGAAAATGAAAATAAAAGTAGAGCGAACAAATACAGGTATGCGAATAAATATAGGTATATTAACCTTACGCACATACACTTATCCCTAGGCCATATTTGATACTTAAATATAATTATATTTAAAAGGCTAAGAAAAATTTTTCTTAGTACTGCTTCCTTTAGTTGAGTAGTATTCCATTTCAGTGAAGGTTCCTCTAAGATGTTCATCACACACAGGTGTTTTAAGAAGTATTATTAAAACATTGTACACATGTTCAAAACAGTGACCTTTATAAGCATAAAAATTGCGATTTTTTTTTTTTAAAAGCGCGAAACTAAAGTTTTTAAAACCACCAACTAACATGTTTTAAAGGGCCAAACAAAACCTTTTAAAAACACCAAATGAATAACATCATATAAAACAAATAAATAAGACGTGGATATTTAAAACATTATGTTCTCTTTTAACAGTGATGTATCTAAATACATATACAAGACAAGTATTAATAAATTACTTTCAGTTACTAGTAATATATGCTTTTGTGCTTTTTAACAGAGATTAAAAATCGATAATAATATTTTTTTCTTAATCAATAACACATTGATAGGCAAACATTGTTTAAATTATTGTAAGCCATATTTATGTTAGAAATCCAAAATAACGGAAAACAGATTGATTTCTGTGTTAGCAAATAAATATCTAAAGAAATAACAAATGATGTATATATTTTTCCTTGGCACCCTGGGATAAAACTCCGTAATGTCTATGGGGTTTTGAAGTGCGTATACTTGGCGTAACATTCTGACTCGTACAAAATCTTGTAGCACATTCACGGACAGTATGTCGCTAAACACTACTTTTTCCTACAAGATTAAAACCCGCTTTCCTATACTTATGATTTTCGTGAGTAAAAAAAGTATTTACTTTGTTAGTCATGCTTTGAATAGAATCAGATATTATGAGTAAAAAATTGACAAATTTAAGTCCACTTAAGAACTGCCAAACAAACACTACGTAATTTATTTAAGGACTACGAAAATGATGATAGGATGTACGTCATTTGTCTGTTTTTGTGTTGTATTTTATTTGAAACTTTTCAAAAATTATAGTTGCCACTTTTAAAAGGACTTATTATAAGCTTGGAATATGTCAAGAAATGGGCCATTCGGCGCTTTTAATATGTGGCCATTAATTATACTCCTATAAGAAAGCAGCATTTTATTCTCTATATTTTCAATATTTATTTTTAAAAAATTTCATTTTGTATATAACTTTATAAAAATTTATGGAAAAATTCATTTATGTGATCTGTAAAAATTTTTTAATTTTTTCATATTAACAATTACTTTCAGTTTAAGTTACTTATTTTTAAATATATTTATGAGTTGCTTTTTTAAAAGGAATAAAAAAAATAATTACAATCAAACCCAGCAACAATTGTAATCAGTCAGCTGCCATTTTCAAACAACAATCCATTCTACAATCATAATGGCAGCATAGCATCTGCTACAATGAGCTTAACACAGAAGACTTGCAACAACAAAATCACAATACTGATTTATCTTATAAATTGTATTAATTCAAAAGTTAAGCGTAATTTTCGTGTCTTGTCTTTTTAATTTAATATTTAACGCTACTAGAAATACGTATGTATATTATAATTGTATTTGTATTTTAAGTACTAGACAGGGATTCGACTATTTTCGCTCTTATGATTGCCGAGGGTGCCAATTAGCTCAGGAGGAGCGTGTGACATTCCATGTCACATACTAAATATTTTTTATTTCTAAACACAGAGTTGCGTTTTTTAGTTATGAAAGGAAAAAGCTCAGCGATCCTTAACCATAGCGGTATACCTGATTCTGCAATCACGTGACATATAACTTACTTCTTTTAAAACAAGCTACCAGCAAGACTCAAACTACGCATGCAACCTCAAACAATCTTATAAAACGCTCATCTTACGAAATCAATTCGTAGGAGTACACCAAAAAATGTGATTAATCAACAACCTTAACATTCTTTACTGCGGATGTACACAAGAAATATCATACAGAATTTTGACAGCAACTTCTACTTAATGTAAACTCCGAGAGATCAGCAGTTTTAACCATCAATTATTGTGAGATCATTTCCCCATGACTATGCTCGTGTCTGTTGAGGGTAATTTGGTTAGGCTCTCATTGATCGTTCGCATCTCCAACTTGACGCGTCCTTATTAAACGCAAGAGTATAAGAACTCCTCGCATGTAACAATTGTCCCCTTTTCTCTTTCATTAAGTGCTCTAAAGTAACTATAAAGGTTGGTGAGTCCGCTATGTTACGTCTTTAAAGCGGATGTAAGACTAAGTTTGGTGATTAAGCTACATGTTCAAAGTGTTCGTTTCAAGCAAATGTAAGACTTACTTAGTTCATTAAGCTGTGCAAGAAAAGCTCGAGCAAGCCGGGCCATTGTAAGCTTGCCTAAAAAGTAAATCAAAGAGAAACAAGGAAAAAAGAACCGTTGACTTGGGTTCTGACGTTAAAAGCAGAAGCCTAATTATCATCATCGCTACAAGTACTCTTGTGTAGGATTTAGAACATCGTTGAGGTCAACCTTGTAAGATCTTGCGACTGCATGCTTACAAGCAATGGCTAACTAATGATCATAGAGGTCCGATAAGTTAAGAAAACTACAAATTGTAAGCTATTGTAAATGCAAATCTGAAACTTTATTATTTGTACTATTTGAAAAATTAACTATTTCTGGCATTTCTATGTTTATTAAATCATCAGATAAGACATGACTTAGTTGTTGACTAAATAAACTTTCTTTATTTAAAAACGTTTTAATTTCTAAATCGTATAAAACATTTTAAAATCTTATAATTCTAATTGATTGACACATATATCTTACCTTAATGTATAAATTGAATACAAAAGAAAAATAATATAGACTCTGTATGACAAACACTTTTACAAGAACGTGAAGTGAAAAGACGAAAAAGATACGCTACCATCGTATAACATAAAACATAAACTCTAGCAGTGAGTCAACGCCAGCTCAGCATACACCACTCCATACATATCTCTCGGTGAAACCTCACAATACAACGCCGAGTCAACAATTTGAAAGAATAGTACACTTTAAGTTAAAGCAAATAAGGCCTTTGGGCTGATGGCTGGTTCCTGATAAACAAAAATTGAATTTATTTGTTTCTACAATGAATCAACGAGTTCTGTCTTTTTTTAATAGAAATTCGGACGTAACGAATTTGCATCCCTTGTGGAAACAAGGCCTTTTGTTTTACTTAAAGTATGCCTTAACCTAATCGAGTTCTCATTTTTATTCGTTTTTCTAACTTTTTTTATTGTCTTTGTTTATCTATTTAAAAATTTTTTTTATGTAAAATGGATCAGACACTTAAGGATATAAGCAAGGTAGCAGATGTTGCTCACAAGGGTACAGTAACTCAAACAATATCATAGGGCAAGGCAAGCTGAAATATTACTTGAATTCCTTAAATTATCAAGTCACGTAGCTATATTTAATTGAGCTTTTGACTACGTTTAATT
Organism: Copidosoma floridanum; assembly: GCF_036245765.1. Lineage (NCBI taxonomy): Eukaryota > Metazoa > Arthropoda > Insecta > Hymenoptera > Encyrtidae > Copidosoma > Copidosoma floridanum. The sequence goes on from NW_028321899.1 coordinate 1,015,080, forward strand.
CAGGAGAAATAATAGTAGTACACCCAGCTCTTCAATGTTAAAATAATGACTCAAATAATCAATCGGTAAAATTGTTGCAAGAATCGAATGAAACGCAATGTTATCAGCCTTTAAACAATTTGTGGAACAATCATCAAAGCTTCAGCCCCATACAACAAACGCAAAGTCAAAAACAACTATTAGCCTTTTCAAATTGCCCCTTTTACACAAGCTTACTGAAGTGTATATTTGGTAACTCGTCTACTTTTCCAATGGAAAATTACCTCTGCACTTGCAAAAACGTTCAGATACTACATAAATCATAAAATGATACTATCTTCCGCTCAAGATCAGACTTTTTCAATTATCAGCAAAATTTTAGACCCAGTTTTCCATAACCAGGCCATTCTTTGAACGGGAACAGTGCTCGTTGCCCATATACACTGACGAGCAAAGACCTGAATTAGCATCCACTGATGAGCCAATTTGTGCAATCGCCCGAGTGTCCGTCACAAGAAACATTGGCAATGCACTGACAGTAAGACTTAAAATTTTACACTTAAATGAAAGCAAATACACTTTTATAATAAATACAAAAGCTAACGTCAATGCTATGAGAATATGTTTATTGCAACCAAATGTTATTATAGATACTGATACAAAAATTGCTCTTATTGGATTAACTTCTCAAAATATCATAACATTAGAAAAAGTAGCGTTAAACATAATTGATAAAAATCACGTTTTCCTTGTCGTAACACAAGAAACACCCTTTAGTGAGATAGAAATATTAGGAAATTTATTTTTAGCTAAAGAACGGGCCAGGCTTTGTTATGACACAAGAGCCTTGATACTTAAGAACGACCTATAAGTCCCATTCCATTTATAGGAAGAATTGTAACAATAAGCGACAAAGAACGTGGACTCAAATTGCTTGATACAGCGATAGAATTTATATGTAATGAAAATAATTTTGATGAAATTATAGATAATATTAGCAAAAATATAGAAACGTCAGGATTTCTTCCAACTGTCCAGCATCTTTAACCTACAGAAGTTACCTCTGGTCAAAATCGTGTATATAAAATACCACTAAGAATAAGAGTTACCATAGAGATTCCTAACAGCCACGGGCAAGCATACTTGCACTTGATCAAAACTACTTCTGGTATATTTATAGACAAAGCAGCAGTAACATACGACAAAGGCCGCTGTTTCACGATGTCTGTAAACACTAGATAAAGGCCAGTAGAAATTGAGATCCCTCCACAAAGTCTTGTATCTTTTGATCTCGATAATTCAGAAAATTTCTTTTACTCAGATTTTAGCTGTGATGCCCCCAATAAACAGTAGAGACAAGAATTAGTTATATTACGGAAAAACTTGGCTGACATCATTATAATAAGACAAACTATAAACAACTTTGCCAAATAGTAAAAGAAGAGTATTCACATCTATTTAACATCAAAGGTGATACTGTTCCACGTACGGCGTATAAGCATTATAATATACCAACAACTAAAGATATACCTGTTTTGACTAAGCAATTTAGATACTCTACTCTACACAAGGAAGTAAGAGATTAAATTGATAAATTATTACAAAAAGGAACCGTTAGTTATTTTTCTAGCCCGTACAATAGCCCACTGTGGATTGTCCTCAAAAAGACAGGACCCAACGGAAAAAACAGGCATCGTCTCGTCATAGATTACAAAAAATTAAACGCTAAAACTATCCGTGATGCATACGCACTCCCTAATATCACATAGGGCTTAGAACAAATTGGCAGGTCAAAATTTTTTCCAGTACTTGACCAAGCTAATGGATTTTATCAAATTAAAATATCTCCAGAAGATCGCCATAAAACAGCTTTCAGTTCTTTCTACGGACATTACAAGTATGCAAGTATACTATTTGGATTACGCAATCTACCAGCTACATTTCAAAGACTTGTGAATTCTATATTATTGGGATTGCAAAGCATAGAACTATTAATAATTTTAAATGATATTATAATATGTGCTAAAATTTTAGAAGAACATGTAATTAAAGTAAGAAAATTATTCAATAGTTTATCAGATGTTGGTTAAAAACTACAGCTAGATAAATGTGGATTTTTAACTCTAAAATTAACCTATTTAGGACATGAAATAGATAATTATGCAGTAAAATCTGATCCCAAGAAACTTGAAGCAGTTAAAAATTTCTCAACACCAATGAACTACTTAAAATTTCGAAAATTTTCAGGACTCACAGGATATTATAGACAATTTTTCAAAGATTATGCTAAAATTTCAGAGCCTTTAATCCTATTACTACGGAAAAATCAAAAATTCGATTGGATTAAGACTCATAAATAGAGCATTGAAAAATTAAAATCAGCCCTGCGTGAGGCCCCAGTACTTGTATGTGTAAATTTTGACATACCATTTTTTCTATATACAGACACTTCCAACTAAGCTCTCGCTGCTGTTTGAAGTTAAAGGAAACCAGGAGAAGACCATCCTGTATCCTACATGTTTAGCACTCTTAATAAATGCAAAAAAAATTCCTCAACTACTGAAAAAGAGTGTTTAGCAGTAATAGCCACCGTAAAATATTTTAGACACTATTTGTAAAGACGAAAATTTATAATTTACGGAGACCATGAATCTTTGACATGGTTTTAATTAATTAAAGACCTCATAAGTCACTTTAATCGACGAAGAGCAAGCCTCCGTATTTACAACTACACCTATAAGTACAAACTCAGACGTTTTAATTCAAATGCTGACTCTTTATCGCATAACCCTGCAAATTCCTATCAAATAAATACCGTAAAAAATTATGTAGTTTTCAAAGTAAGGCGTAAATGGGTAAAAAAAATTTCAACATCCAGACTCTGACCATTCACCTTCAGACTCTGATGGTACATGAATTCTAGATACATCGAACGATGAAGATAAACAGTAAGCACCAATACCCCTAAGAAATAAATCTCTACTTTCTAGTCTTTTAAACACTAAACCAGATTTATTATCCATTTCAACAACAACAGATACTAAATCACAACAAGAAGCTATTGCTGGTAGCAATCATAGCATAGCAGTATTACTTCAGCAAGTAACTTGAAATAAATATTTAACCCTTCATCACAACCGTCAACTTCTACGACTTTTACAAATAAAAAATATAAAACTGGACCTCAAAGATCACTGGGACTTAAGTTTGACACTGACTCATCAAGTACAGTAGAAAATGAAATGGTCGCTGAAATAAGGGAAAAGTCAAAGCTGCAGTCCACCGCTCGTAGATCAACGGATAAAGATGCTTTGAAAAGCAGTTTAGATAAAAATATAGCTAAACAATATTCTTCAACTGGTAGTTTGCAAAATACAAATTTTGCTGACCTATCTTTATATTAAGATTGTTACATACTGTCACCAACATTAGAAAATAACAAATCAGAGTCAACTGAAACGAATTTTCAAAATTTAAAAACTTCTTCTAATAATATACTAGACTATTTCGATAACTCTGAAAATTCTACAGAAGAAGCAAGCTTTCCAATAAGATCAAAATCACCTATAAGACGCTCCAAGGTTGCATCTACAGTAACAGGAGACGATGTCGAAATCATATGGAGAGCGCCTAACGTCACGACCATTAAACAAGAATATAGTGAAGAAGCTAGAGAGAAAGAAAAAACACATAGTGGCATACCTAATACACTTTCTCATTTACGTGCTAAGTAGTAAGACTAATTCATAAAACAGTATTATGCCCTGAAGCAGAGTTCCTTAAAACTATTTACTCGTCCTACAGCCGCATTTAAAAAGTTAGAGCAGCAATGGAATGCCAAACGGGATGACCAAGTCACCCGTAAAAAAAACACTATCATTACAACTTTAATAAGAACAGAAATGGATTACCTCAAAATATTAAGCACTCGAGAATGTTTTACATATGTTAAGGACAACATTGCAACGTTTATACCAGCCAACTTGATGTCTAATTCTACTAACAACAAATTATAATTACATTTAAATTATATTTAAAAATCCGAATTAAATAAAATGCTACCACAAGTAGGTGACGTGATAACAACTAATTATAAAAATGAATTAGTCTTCAATTTGGTTATCAAAGAAAAAGAAAAAGATTAAATATTGCTTCAAGATCTTTACGTATGCTCAGCAGATTAAGCTAAAGCAATAAGAAATAAAAGTATACAAACATTGAGAATATCCAGAAAGAATAAAATAACCAACAAATTTCCCAGAGGCGTATTGCTCAAAGTAATTCATAACGAACTCAGTCATGTAGACATTAAAAATAACTATATGTTTTGTTAAATCTGCTTATCTATTAAACGAAATGAGACAACAAAAATTTTAAAAATGCTACAATTGTCTCTTTAGCGGACACAGAAGTATGAGCAAACCTTATAGAAAAGTACGAGAATTCTGATACTGAGAAGGTATGAAAAAATTTATCGGAAATTTTGTACAAAATGCAAACTTTACCTAGAACAAAAACTGGCACGGATAAAAACAACAGAACTTATGATAATTACTAATACTCCATCTAAAATTCTCTTGAAAAGAGCCATTGATACTGTAGGACCATTAGCAACAACAGCATCTTTTAATAAACGTATAATAACTATATGATCTTTATTATCAAAATACTGTTTGGCAGTAGATATACCCAACATCTGAGCTATCACAGTCACAGACGCTCTGGCAAAACACTTCATAGCGTTGTATGAAGTGCCTTAATGAGTACTCAGCGATTATGGAAAGAATTTTCGAAATAATATATGAACAAATTTAGCCAAAATTTTCGGTTTAAATCTTAAGACCACTACCCCTTACCATCCCCATCTAACGGTTTGCTAGACCCTAGTTATGCCATGCTTGCAAGCTTTTTAAAAACAAAAGCTACAAATAAACAGGAGTGGGACAAAGTTGAATCTTTTGCTATACATAAATACAATACATCACGGTACACAGCTACCAGATTTACTACATAAGAATTAGTATACAGCAGCAGAGCACGTCCAAAAAATCCATATCCAACTAAAAATTAAATGCTGTCTCATAATAAATATATTATTAAGTTGATCTATTATTTAAGAGAGATGCATAAGAAAGCCCACAATAAACGCATTAAATGTAAACATAAAAGTAAACAAAATCTTAATAAGCATGCTAGACCTCAGAATTATGAAGACAATATGAAAGCTTACGTAATAAAGAAGGCTCGAAGAAAAAGATTGGATTAATATTTTAACGAAATTTTTATAATTACCAATATAAATAAATTTAAAAACAATTTATTACTTCAATGGCCCTTAAGGGGACAAGCACCCAGTGTACAGTCTTTCACTTCCATCTAAACACTTGTGCATGGATATTACCCCCTCCACCTGGCATCGGTGAGACCGTAGCGTAAGAAAGTGCTTTTGGAAACTCAGATACTTGGTTAAACACCACGGGGACACACGAAGTCATCGGCCATCTGGACGCACCGGCGGCTGACCAGACTTCTAGACCCCAAGTGGAACCCGGGAGCAATCTGACCAGGGCCTTTCTGACCAATAAATAATTATTTACCAACCTGGCGTCTACTTAGTCATCCCGACCTCTTCACCCTCCATTGTGGGACCCATATACTGAGTTTCTTGAATTGGTAACCACACGGACCCTGGATACTGAGACTTTCCTCGAGCTACTCTACCATGACACACCTGGTTAAATCCTGGAGGTGTTTCATCCATCTACCGCGGAAATCCAGCCCAAGGCGAAGAAGCGCTTGGAGAAGCAACGGATTCGGCGCAACACTAGAAAGCGTTCGTCCGAGTCAACCATCTAGCCATGCAGTATAGTAGTAATACCACCCACCACCACATACTTATGGAACCATCATCTGTAGGAACATCCTGCCCAGAAGGCCTCTGGTTGTAGCATAGCTCCCATGGCGTTGACTCTAGCTATTCCTTAGTCACTATGAGCAAACTTGACCTCCAGGTCTCCATTGGCCTGACCAGCGTAGGCTAACCCCAAGTCACCCAGGATAACACACCAAGGTGCTCAAGTTTTCGTGGTGGCAGAAGCCGGGAATGCTGAGGGACTAGCAGGAATCACGAAATCCATGCGATCCAGTTCTTACCTTCCCTAGGCACGTCCCCCATACACCGAAACACCCTGAGGAAGAACTCTGTTGCACAGGGTGGGGCTTTCCGAGCTAAGCGAACCCGGGCGCTTTAACTGACTAACTGGCTTTAAGACATAAGAATAACAGTTACTTACGAGACTACGGGTACCTACCAACGAAACCATCATCCTAACATAGGTAGATTCTGCGTACATCCTCAATCGTCCCTTATCAGAGCCATAACTGAATCAGCATATTGGAGCTCCCTTCCAGCCTAAGGAGTCCAGGAAAAATCAGCCCTTCCACCTTATAGCAACTTAAAGCAGAAAATAGAAAAATAACTATCAAATATTTAGATCAAGTACGGTTCTGTTACAAATGAGACTTGCAATTCACTGCTTGTATATAAAAAATTACTTTCATACAATTTTTTTTTTTATTAAGAGCCATATTTAGCCTGTACAATCAACTGATATTTCTTAGTTTATTTTGAACTCCGTTAAAAATTTACATTTGGAACTCATAATATACAACTAATTAGAAATCAGATTAATAATAAAACCAAAGCTTAACAAATTTGTAAGGGAATAATTTTAGTAGTTAGAATAAACATATTTAAATTCAAGGTAATTGAATTCCTAAAATTTTTTTAAAAATATTGAAATGTAAGCAACGTCTAAATTTATAACCCATAATACACAAATATACAATCCATAAGAAAAAAAAAAAGAAAACTGTCAAGCATGAATGTTATTACAATTTAACTCAACAAAAATTGTCACCAGTGAACTGCCATTTCTAAATGAAAATCCATTCTACAATCATAACTATAGCATAATAACTGCTACAATGAGCTTACTACACAAGACTTAAGACGATTAAATCTCAATAATGATTTATCTTATCAATTGTATTAATTCAAAGTAATACATAATTTTTGTGTCTCATTCTTTTATTTTAATATTTTATACAACTAGAAATATGTATACGTATACTATAACTGTGTTCGTATGAATATTTTATACAACTAGAAATATGTATACGTATACTATAACTGTGTTCGTATGAATTGAGTTCGACTATGTTCGCTCTTGAAAATGCCAAGGGCGGCAATCAGCGAAGGAAGGGCGTATGACATCCCATGTCATATACTTGATATTTATTACTTAAAAGCACAGAGTTTCGTTTTTAAATTATAAAACGCAAATGCTTTGCAATCTCCCACCTTTGAGTGGTATACATGATTCTGCAATAGCGTGACATACAACCTACGTCTTTTAAAACCAGCTACCATCACAAAACTCTAACTACGCGTGTAACCTAAAACAATCCTAAAAAAAACTTATCATACAAAGCCAATTCGCACAATTACACCAAATAATCTGACTACTAAACAGTTTTAACATTCTAAACTGCGGATGTACACAAGAAATGTTAAAAACAATTTTTACAGCAACTTGTACATAATGTAAAATCCAAAAGATCAGCAGTTCTAACCATCAATTACTATCAAGTTATTGCACCACGACTATGCTTGTGTCAGTCAAGAATAATTGGGTTAAGCTCTAATTGGTCATTTTAATCCCCAACTTGACGCGTTCTCTTTAAACGGAAGAGTACAAAAACTCCTCGCACATAACAATATTGGCCTCATCTCTTTTATGAAGTGCTCCAAAGTAACAAAAAAGGTTAAAGATTGAGTTCTGTTGCATCTTTTAAGCACATGTAAGACTTAGTTTGGTGATTAAGTTACGTGTTAAAAGTGTGCGTTTTAAGCAAATGTAGGACGCAGTTAGGTGACTAAGCTATGTGAAAAAAGCTCGAGCAATCCAGGCCACTGTAAACTCATCTTAAAAGTGAATCAATTAGAAACAAGAAAGAAAGGGCCATTGACTTGGATTTTGACGTTAAAAGAAGAAGCCTAATTATTGTTATCGCCACAAGTACTCTCGTGTAAAATTATGAACATCGTTGTTATTAATCTTGTAAGATCTTGCGACTGCGTGCACGCAAGAAGTGGCTAACCCATGATCATAGAAGATAGTTAAGTTAAGAAAACTATAAACTGTATAACATTGTAAATGCAAATTTTATACTTTATTGTTCATACTATTTCTAAAATTAACTATTTCTATCAGCTCTGATTTGAGTTAATTATCAGATTATACATACCTTAGTTATTACTCAAATGCATTTTCTTGATTAAAGAGCATATACTGGATTTTTAGTAAGATTGTTGCTTTGTAAAAATTATCTTATTTCTTATTTATGAAAAAATTCATTATTACAATTGAAGTTTACAATAATAACTACAAGTACGTTAATCAAAATAGACATAAGGTATCTTTCATAATACAAACGTTTGTTAAAGAACGTTCATCACTGTCACCAAGCAAAATTAGAGAGCAGTGAGGGGGAAGTTAGTATGCAGCTGTACTGTCTTGCAACAGTCAGTGCAAATTAAATTAAAGTTAACTCATTTATTTACTTCTCCCACTTGCTTCTTTGTAATCATAAGTAATGTTGAGAATCACAACTTAGTATTAAGAAGCATGACTATTTGTCTACATGATTAATTGCACAGGTTAAAACTTGGCTTTCCTACTAACAGCGTTTTTAGAATTAGAGATCTACAATTATTATCAAATAAAAATTTTACTAAAAATTTAACGAAAGTTCAATATTACTTTGTTGATACAAATATTTTTAAATAATATAATATACCATTTTCGTGCCAAGACAACATGTACTAACACGCATGGAACGTATCTTCTTATCTTATATATATATATATATATATATATATATATATATATATATATATATATATATATATATATATATATATACACTAGTGGGGCTAATGCCCCCCTGCGCGCTCCGCGCGCTAGCCCCCCACTACAGGTAGGAAGCTAGAAAACACGGAAGAGTAGTTAGACCGAGCTCTATAGCTACTTTTAACGCTGTGGTCACTGGGCTATGGAAACTCTCGCCATTTACTGTTGTTGACAAGGGCTCTGTGACGTGTTCAGATGTATGTATAATGCCCCCCTGCTTGCTCTGCTCGCCAACCCCCCACTAACAGATTAAGTAGACAAAAATAGCATTACTCGTGTAATTATCTATGCAGGCTGAAAATGAGTTTACAACCGCAGAATCAAGCAACATTTAAAAAGTGTGTAGTGCTCCCTATCAAGGTAATTTACTGCTTGTTGCGTTTTTTATAAATAAACAAAACTCATTTTTGAAATAAATTACAATGAAACATTTGCATGAGCATTAGCACTCCGAGCGCCAATCTGGATACAATTCACCGAATGGTGGTGAAACCTATAAAAATGATGTGGATTGCATGCTACTGACTTACCGTTAAGTTTCAAAGTTATTTCACTGACCAGGGTGCACACCATTTTTGATCCTTATTTCTAATGAACTTTGTATTTAACGTCTCTGCATTGCCGTGATAGTATAAAAATATTAAGTGTCTAAATTTCCAATACTCATTTTTTTACCATACATTTCAACTAAAAATTATTGTATGATATTTTTATCAACCTCTTGAGAAAAACTTTGTTTTAATTTTTAATTGACAATTTTCATTTATACAATTTCTCACAAAATGGCTAGAAGAAAAAGTAAAACAGTGCAGAAAATTCTGGATTAAAAAAAGAAACAAATGTTACGCTTGACTACTACAGAATTTCTTCAATCTAAGTTCAAAATGAGAGGTAAGTCTTGGTAAAAGATCTATAAAATTGGTAATTTAAAATAGTTTTTAGGTAGTTTATTATAAGTTTATTGATAGTTTATTATATTCCAGTCTCTTTAAATAACATTTCTATACGAAACTAATTTCTAATATACATTTTATTAGAGCTTTAGTACTGTACATTGTTAATATAATTGAGCAAAGAACTTTTATGAATAAAGAAAAAAATACTGATTTCAAAACAAAAAAGGTTTTACGTAATAATAACGTTGGATTCAACGTACGGTGTAATATTTACAATAAAAATATTGATGTATTTAAATCAAAATTGAAGCTTGATGAGGTAAGAACCTTTTTTTAAATGAAAGTAATATGAAAATCTTATTTAGATTTTTAGTAACAACTATTTTAAATTTACAATTCTTCTTTCTCATGGAAAATAAAAAATATTTTTTTAATTTTTTTCTATTTAACAGGTAGTTTTGATTTGATATGTCTCTGTTGTTGAATCTAAAATATATACAAAAAAAAATATGCCGTTATAAATTAATTTACGAATATATTCAAGTATTCCAAGTTTAAGTTCATTCCAGGTCAAAAAATCAAAGATATCTTTTATCGAATTTGAGGAAATTTCTAGATAAACTGGACCTATCAGTAAGCAATTTTTTTTCATTTAATACTTTTATACTTCAAGAGTCTTCTTTATTATTATCATGTACATTATGATAAAATGTTAATTTACAGAACTGAGTGGATATATTTTCAGCGAGTTCATATTGCGCAATATAAATAAAAAGAATGAGTACTTCGGATACATCACAAATTATAAATTTAAGCTGAAGATGTTATTACTGAAGAAACAAGAAGAAAATATTGAATTAGGCATCGTTATTGAAATTGAAGTTACAGGACGTTTGGAGAAAAATAGTGAAAAAATTCTTATAAGTTAGACTGATTTAAACAAATAATACAATATGATTCTAAGTAGTACCAAAATTTTGAAATTAAGGGACTTTGATCACATACAAATTTTGGATAGTCCTTCCTAAAAAACTGAAGACTTGTTACTTGGAGAAGATGTTATTTCAGTTACGTTATGTATAAACCTAATTTGATTTCAACTTTCAAAATAATCAATGTATGAGGACACTAATTTTTTTCCTTTACAGAAATCTGAAAATCAAACTAACGTTATTAAAAAGTGAAAGGAAAAATCATTAAATATAACGGAGTTATTTTTTATTTATGTTAAAATGAATGTCTGCGAATACATTTTCAAAATATTTTAATGTAACATAAGATTCAGAAAATAATTTTTAAATCCCAATTGTGTTTTTATTAAAATCAGTTATTATTTACACATAAATAAATTTCTATAATATTACTGCTTCTGCTACTACAACTTCTACAACTACTACTACTACTACTACTACTACTACTACTACTACTACTACGACTATCACTACTACTACTACTACTACTACTACTACGACTATCATTACTACTACTACTACTACTACTACTACGACTATCACTACTACTACTACTACTTCTTCTTCTACTCCTACTATTACTACTATTACTACCACTACTACTACTACTACTCCTGGGTGGGGTTTTCGCTAGTTTCTCCATACCGGGCGCTTCCCCGGGTGGCGGATAGGGGCATCCTCTTAAAATAAGAGGTGACGATGGGCAGCTGGGGTGACTCTCTGTGGTGGTGGTCCGGGGCGGGGATCGGGGGGCGTGTGTGGCGTTGGCGTGTGTATCTGCGGCGATGTGGACAGGGGACTAGTGCCCCATGCCTCTGTCGGTGTGGATGCATGGGCCGGCTCTGCTTGTGCTCCTTGGTCTTCGCTTTTTGCTGCTTCCGTGGGTGGCACTCCATTTCTTGATGCGGGCCAACAAAAACTAGCACCCGTCGTGTATAGAAGTAAGCGGCGGTTAGAACATTCTTCTCAGATACATGCATCACACACTCTTACTAAATAAACACAGGGACACTTACAGATTGTTCTGGGTTGCGTGTGGCGGGTCCTTCACCGGGCTTGCGTTGGGAGCCTGGCGACGGGTGAAGCCGGATGATGAGGCCAGGGTAAGTCTGGGTAACTACATCTGATATAGCTGTACGCCTCATGAACAAAAAAGACGTGGTGGGCCAACTAATCTAGGCTAACTACCACTGAGGAGGCTATATGGCGGCACATTAGTGCCTTACGCCAGCCCGTTTTGTGGGGTCGTCGGCGCGGTCTCGGGACTGTACACCTGCCGCTCGTCTCGCTGAAATGACCCTTGTGTACCAACAAATACATACATTACACACGAACACCATTTTTACACTTGTAACTTAACGCCAGGGCAGTCTCCGTGGGTGGGACTGAGGGAGAGTGGCGACTCCCGGCCGGCCCGAGCAAGTAGCGGTCTTCTCTAATGACATAGAGGGCTCCTGCCCTGGTTTTAACCCTTTCCAAATACTTATTTCTAGAAAAAAAGGTAGTGCTGGCTTTTGCGGGTCAGTACGACACTCAAAAGATGCCACAATGAAAAACGTCGATGCAAAATAAGTACCCCAGGCGGTAACCTCTCTGAGGGAATCCGCCGGCAGCTCCGATCCGGTGAAAGCCCGGGTGACTGACGCAGGCCCCACGGATTCTGGAGGGGGCCACAAAGACGTATCTCATGGCCAGCAGGGACTGCTAAATGTTCCATGGCCTTTCTTTACAGACAAAGGACGACGAGGAAGCCTGTCGAGTATAGGCACTAACGACACCGAGGTACGCAAGGTGTCGGTATTCAGCAACCAGACCCAGAAAGAGCTTGCCTCTTTGGGAGAAAGTGCCACTAGGCTCGGAGTAAAGCGACAGCAAGTTGCTGATAAAGTCCAATCAGCAACGAATGACATCACAGAGACGCTACAACTGATTAATGATAAGTACAGCAACACAGCGAACGCTGTTAAAAATGGGCTCAAAGCGGCGCTTAAGCATCTTCAAGTGGCAGAGGTGCTAAGAGAACGCTGTCTTACTTAAGAAGATTTGTACATTAACGCTTGGAAGATGTTATTTGAATCCCTGCAAAGGAGGAAAAAAAGGCGAGATAATTTCCGACGGCATGTACAGAAACAAACCTTGAACACTGCCTTAAAGGAAATAGAACGAAGTAATAGAAACAGGAGCCCATCGGACAGCCCTGAGAAACGCCAGCATACTATGTCTTTAAAGAAAAAGAAGACAGGTAGTGGCATACAAGAAGAAATCCTCCTGAATGATAAAACAAGCCAGAAGAAAAAAGTGGACCCCACAACAACAGTAGTAGTGAAGATGGCTAAAGGGCAGACCTTTGCAACGGTGCTTAAGACTATGTAGGCGAACTTTGACCCCGATAAGGCTAAAGTGGCAGTCCAAAGTGTTGTCACTACAAAAAAAGGAGACATACTTATTAAAGCCAAAGGTGTAGAGAATGCTACTGCATTCTCACAGCAAATTCAAAAGTCGGTAGCCGGACAGGGTACTGTGAAAATGAGCGACAGAAAAGTGACATTAGAGGTCCGAGACCTGGATGCCATTGTAGAGGAAGATGAGGTCAAAGAGGCTTTCACTAGGACTTTTTGACATCAGAGCCAAGGGCCAGAAGTTGCTCTCTTAAAGCCAAATGCCAGAGGACAAAGGCTGGCTTTAATAAAGGTGGACGAAGCATCTGCCAGACTAGTAGAAAAGGAAGGCAGGTTATGAGTTGGCTTCGTAAGCTGCCGAATTCGAAGAAGAATCAAAGTAACAAGATGTTGTTAATGCCTGAGATATGGACACGTCTCGGGCAACTGTAAGGAAGAAAACAGATCCAATCTTTGCTTCCGGTGTGGAAGCACAAAACACCGGAAGAAAGAGTGCCTAGGTCCAGCACGGTGCTTTCTTTGCCCAACAACGGACAACAAGCACAAATCAGGCAGCGAAAGCTGCCCTTTATTAAGAAGAGCCCTAAAAGAGGCCTGGGATTAGGCCCAAGCAGGGTCAAAATAAAGCAGAAAGGCTTTGAGTGGAAAGACAGGCTTATGTGGACCCACGCCGCGCTAGGTATTTTTTACCTATCAGCAAGGGAAAGCATTAAGCTTATAGAGGTGCTAGCTAAGTAGGCGGCCTACTATTAAGCGCTAGACAGGGTGCTGGTCCTCAGGGACCCCGAGTCCTTTTTAGGACTCGAGAGCATCAGCACCTCTAGCAAATGGTGGCGAGTTAGCTCGTTAATGCTGTGAGACGCGATGGTCTCCCTGGTGGCTCCACCCCGAAGTAATGCTAACGCGGTTCCGGGGTGGATCAAAAGCCACGCAGCATGGGGGGGGTTTTAGTGGGTATGGGTGGTCTAATAAAAAAAATCCACCGAGTCCCACACAACTGCTGTTCCTGCGATCTGCCTCAATGCATTTCCCCTCCCTTCACAAAAAAAAAAAAAAAAAAAAAAAAACTACTACTACTACTATTACTACCACTACAACTACTTCTCCTGGGTGGGGTTTTTGCTAGTTTCTACATACCGAGCGCTTCCCCGAGTGGTGAATAGAGGCATCCTCTCAAAATATGAGGTGATGATGGGCAGCTGGGGTGGCTCTCTGTGGTGGTGGTCGGGGGCAGAGATCGGGGGGCATGCGTGGCGTTGGCGTGTGTATATGCGGAGATGTGGACGGGGGACTTGTGCCCCATGCTTCCATCAGTGTGGATGTATGGGCCGGCTCTGCTTGTGCTTCTTGTTCTTCGGTTTTGCTGCTTCCGTAGGTGGCACTCCTTGCTTGATGCGGGCCAACAGAAACTAGCATCCGTCGTGTATAGAAGTAAGTGGCAGTTAAAACATTCTTCTTAGATACATGCATCACACACTCTCCCTAAACTAACACAGGGACACTTACGACTTGTCCTGGGTTGCGTGTGGCGGGTCCTTTTCAGGGCTTGCGTTGGAGGCCTGGCGACGGGTGAAGCTGGATGATGAAGCCCGGGTAAGTCTGGGTAACCACATCTGATATGGCTGTACGCCTCATGAACAAAAAGAAAGTGGTGGGCCGACTAATCTAGGCTTTCTACCACTGAGGAGGCTATATGGCGGCACCTTAGTGCCCTATGCCAGCTTGTTTTGTTGGGTTGTCTGCGCGGTCTTAGGACTGTACACCTGCCACTCGTCTCACTGGGATCACGGTTGTGTAATGACAAAAACATACATTACACACGAACACCATTTTTACACTTGTTACTCAACGCCAGGGCAGTCTTCGTGGGTGGGACTGAGGGAAAGTGGTGACTCCCAGCCGGCTTGAGCAAGTAGCGGTTTTCTCTGGTAACGGAGAGGGCTGCTGCCCTGGTTTGAACCCTTTCTAAATACTTGTTTCTAGAAAAAAAGGGTAGTGCTGGCCTTCGCGGATCAGTACGATATCAAAAAAATGCCAAAATCAAAAACGTTGATACTAAACAAGTACCCCAGGCGGTAACTTCTCTGAGAGAATACGCCGGCAGTTCCGATCCAGTGAAAGCCCGAGTGACTGATGCAGGCCCCACGGATTCTAGACGAAGCCACAAAGACGTGTCTCGTGGCCAACAGGGACTGCCAAATGTTCTATGGCCTTTCCTTACATACAGAGGACGAAGAGGAAGCCTGACGAGTATAGGCACTAACGACACCGAGGTTAGCAACGTATCGGTATTTAGCCACCAGACCCAGGAAAAGCTAGCTTTTTTAGAAAAAATTGTCACTTGGCTCGGAGATAAGTGACAACAAGTTGCTGATAAAGTCCAATCAGCAACGAATGACATTACAGAGACGCTACAACTGATTAATGATAAGTACGGCAACACAGCTAACGCTGTTGAAAATAAGCTCAAAGTGGCGCTTAAGCATCTTCAAGAAGCAGAGGTGCTAAGAAAAGGCTGTCTTATTAAAGAAGATTTGTATACCAACGCTTGGAAGTCGTCATTTAAATCCCTGCAGTGGAGGAAAAAAAGGCGAAATACTTTTCAACAGCATGTACAGAAACGAACCCTGAACAATGCCTTAAAAAAAAAAGAACAAAGTAAGAGAAACAGGAGCCTATCGGACAGCCCTGAGAAATGCCAGCAGGCTATGTCTTCAAGAAAAAAGAAAACAGGCATTGGCAAACAAGGAGAAATTCCACTAAATGACAAAACAAGCCGGAAGAAAAGAGTGGACGCCACAACAACAGTAGACGCCACAGTAGTGAAGATGGCTAAAGGACATACCTTTGCAACGAAGCTAAAGACTATAAAGGCAAACTTTGACCCCGATAAGGCTCCAGTGGCAGTCCATAGTGTTGTCACTACAAAAAAAGGAGACATACTAATTAATGCCAAAGGTGTAGAGAATGCTACTGCATTCTCACAGCAAGTTGAGAAGTCGGTAGCTGGACAGGGTACTCTCAAAATAAGCAACAGAAAAGTGACATCAGAGGTCTAAGACCTGAATGCCATTGTAAAGGAAGATGAGGTCAAAGAAGCCTTCACTAGGACTTTTGGACATCAGAGCTAGAAGCCAGAAGTTGCTTTCTTAAAGCCAAATGCCAGAGGACAGAGGCTGGCTTTAATAAAGGTGGACGAAGCATCTTGCCAGAAAAGTAGAAAAGGAAGGCAGGTTACGATTTGGCTTTGTAAGCTGCTAAATTCAGAGAAGAATTGAAGTAACAAGATGTTATAAATGAATGGGATATGGACACGTCTCAGGCAACTGTGAGAAGAAAACAGATCCAAGCTGTGCTTTCGGTGTGGAAGCTAAAACCACCGAGAGAAAGAGTGTCCAGGTTCAGCACGACGCTTTTTTTGCCCAACAATGGACAACAAGCACGAAGCAGGCAGCAAGAGCTGCCCTTCATTTAGAATAGCCCTGAAAGAGGCCAGGAATAAGGCCTAAGCAGGATCAGAATGAGGCAAAAATGCCTTGAGTTTAAAAACAGGCTCATGCAGACCTACGCTGCGCTGAGTACTTT
The DNA here is from genome assembly GCF_036245765.1 of Copidosoma floridanum. Lineage (NCBI taxonomy): Eukaryota > Metazoa > Arthropoda > Insecta > Hymenoptera > Encyrtidae > Copidosoma > Copidosoma floridanum. The sequence goes on from NW_028321899.1 coordinate 1,031,885, forward strand.
TTACCTATCAGCATGGGAAAGCATTAAGCTTATAGTGGTGCTGGCTAAGTAGGTGGCCTACTATAAAGCGCTAAAGAAGGTGCTGTTCCTCAGGGAGCCCAAATCTTTTTTAGGACTCGAGAGCACAAGCACCTCCAGCAAAGGGTGGCGAGTTAGCTCGTTAATGCTGTGAGACCCGATGGTCTCCCAGGTGGCTTCACCCTTAAGTAATGCTAACGTGGTTCCGGGGTAGATCAAAAGCCATGCGGCATGGAGAGGGGTTTTAGTGGGTATGGGTGGTCTAATATTAAAAGTCCACCGAGTCCCACACTACTGCTGTCTTTGTAGTTTGCCTTAATGAATTTTCCCTTCCTCCACAAAAAAAAAAAAAAAAATACTACTACTACTTCTACTACTACTACTACTCCTACTTCTACTACTACCAATGACAACAACGTGTCAGTATTTAGCAACTAGACCCGGAAGGAGCTTGCCTCTTAAGAAGAAGATGTCGCTATGCTCAGAGTAAAGCGACAGCAAGTTGCTGATAAAGTCCAATCAGCAACTAAAGATATTACGGAAACGCTACAAGCAATTAACGATAAGTATGGCAACACAGCAAACGCTGTTAAAAATGGGCTAAAAGCCGCGCTTAAGCATCTTCAAGAGGCTACAGTGCTGAGAAAAGGCTGTCTTACTGAAAAAAATCTGTATTCTAGTGCTTGAAAGTCGTCATTTGAATATCCGCAGTGAAGAAAACAAAAGCAAGATAATGTTTGATAAAATGTACAGAAAAAAAACCCTTAAATATTGCACTAAAAGAAATAGAACAAAGTGAAAAAAACAGGAGCCCATCGAACAGCCCTAATAAATGCCAGCAGACTTTGTCTTCAAAGAAAAAAAAAACAGGCAGTGTCAAACCAGAAACAATTTCCTTGAACGACAAAACAAGCCAGAAGAAAAAAGTGAACGCTACAACAGTTGTAGTGAAGATGGCTAAGGGACAGACCTTTGCAACGGTGCTGAAGACAATGAAGGCGAACTTCAACCCTGATAAGGCTAACGTGGCACTCCAAAGTGTTGTCACTACAAAAAAAAGGAGACATACTTTTTAAGGCCAAAGGTGAAAAGAATGCTTCTGCATTCTCACTGCAAATTTGAAAGTCGGTAGCCGGACAGGGGACTGTTAAAATGAGCAACAAAAAAGTGACATAGAAGGTCCGAGACCTGAATGCCATTGTAGAGGAAGATTAGGTCAAGAAGGCTTTCGCTAGGACTTTTAGACATCAGAGCCAGAAGCCAGAAGTAGCTCTCTCAAAGCCAAATGCCAGAGGACAGAGGCTGGCTTTAATATAGGTGGATGAAGCATCTGCCAGACAAGAAGAGAAGGAAGGCAGGTTACGAGTTGGCTTTGTAAGCTGCCAAATTCGGTGAAGAATTAAAGTAACAAGATGTTACAAATGCCTGGGATATGGACACGTCTCAGGAAACTGTAAGAATGAAAACAGATCAAAGCTTTGGTTTTGGTGTGAAAGCTCAAACCACCGGAATAAAGAGTGTCCAGGCCCAGAACAGTGCTTCCTTTGCCCAACAATCGAAAACAAGCACAAAGCAGGCAGTGGTAGCTTCCCTTTATTGAAAATAGCCCTAGAAAAAGCCAAAAATAAGGCCAAAGCCCAACAAAAATAAGGCAAAGGGGCCTTAAGTGAAAAGGCAGGCTAATGTTGACCCACGCAGCGATGGGTACTTTTTTACCTATCAGCAAGGAAAATCATTAAGCTCATACTGGTACTGGCTAGATAAGTGGCCTACTATGGAGCTTTAAACAGGGTGCTGATTTTCAGGAACCCCGAGTCCTTTTTAGGACTCAAGAGGATCAGCACCTCTAGAAAATGGTGGCAAGTTAGCTCGTTAATGCTGTAAGACGTGATTGTCTTCCTAGTGGCTCCACCCTTAAGTAATGCTAAAGCGGTTCCGGGGTGGATCAAAAGCCACATGACATAGGGGGGGTTGGCTTAAATGGGTATGGGTGGTCTGATAAAAACAATTCACTAAGTTCCACACTACCGCTGTCCCTGCTGTGTGCCTCAATGCATTGCCCCTCCCTCTACAAAAAAAAAAAACTACTACTACTACTATTACTACTACTACTACAACTCCTTGTATTATGACTACTACTACTACTACTACTACGACTACTACTACGACTACTACTACTACTACTACTACTACTACTACTACTACTACTGTTACTACTACTACTACTAATACTACTACTACTACTACTCCTGGGTGGGGTTTTCGCTAGTTTCTTCATACCTGGCGCTTTTCCAGGTGCTGGATAAGGGCATCTTCTTAAAATATATGGTGACGATAGGCAGCTAGGGTGGCTCTCTGCGGTGGTGGTTGGAGGCGAGGATCGGGTGGCGTGTGAGGCGTTGGCGTTAGAAAAAAGTGTCGCTATGCTAAGAGTAAAGCAACAGAAAGTTTCTGACGAAGTCCAATCAGCAAAAAAAGACATTACAGAGACGCAACAAATAATTACCGATAAATACGGCAACACAGCTTACGCTCAAAAAAATGGGATCACTGCCGCGCTAAAGCATCTTCGAGAGGCAGAGGTGCTGAGAAAAGGCAGTCTTACTGAAGAAGATGTGTATACAAACGCTTGGTAGTCACCATTTTAATCCCTGCAGTGAAGGGAACAAAGGCAAGATAATTTTCAACGGCATGTACAAAAAAAAACCCTGAATACTGTTTTAACAGAAATAGAATGAAATAAAGAAAGCAGAGGCCCATTGGACAGCCCTGAGAAACGCCAACAAACTATGTCTTAAAAAAAAAAGAAAACAGGCAGTGTCAAACAAAAAAAAATTTTCCTAAACGACAAAACAAGCCAGAAGAAAAAAGTGGACACCACAACAACAGTAATAGTGAAGATGGCTGAAGGACAGACCTTTGCAATGGTGCTGAAGACGATGTAGGCGAACTTTGACCTCAATAAGGTGAACGTGACAGTCCAAAGTGTTGTCACTACAATAAAAGGAGACATACTTATCAAGGCCGTAGGTAATGAGAATGCTACTGCATTCTCATAGCAAATTTAAAAGTCGGTAGCCGAACAGGGTACTGTTAAAATGAGCAACAGAAAAGTGACATAGAAGGTCCGAAACCTGGATGCCATTGTAGAGGAAGATGAGGTCAAGGAGGCTTTTGCTAGAACTTTGAGACATCAGAGCCAGAAGCCGGAAGTAGCTCTCTCAAAGTAAAATGCCAGAGGACAGAGGCTAGCTTTAATATAGGTGGACGAAGTATCTGCCAGACAAGTAGAAAAGGAAGGCAGGTTACGAGTTGGCTTTGTAAGCTGCCAAATTCGAAGAAGAACTAAAGTAACAAGATGTTACAAATGCCTGGGATATGGACACGTCTCAGGAAACTGTAAGAATGAAAACAGATCAAAGCTTTGCTTTCCGTGTGGAAGCTCAAACCACCGGAATAAAGAGTATCCAGGCCCAGCATGGTGCTTCCTTTGCATAACAACGGAAAACAAGCACGAAACCGGCAGCAGGAGCTGCCCTATATTTAGAAAAGCCCTAAAAGAGACCAGGGATAAGGCCCAAGCAGGAATGAAATAAGGGAAAGCGGCCTTGAGTTGGAAGGCAGGCTAATGTGGACCCATGCTGCACTGGGTACTTTTTACCTATCAGCAAGGGAAAGCATTAAGCTTCTAGTGTTGCTGGCTAAGTAGGCGGCCTACTATGAAGTGCCTAACAAGATGCTGGTCTTTAGGGATCCTGAGTCCTTTTTAGGACTAAAGAGCATCAGCACCTCTAGCAAATGGTGGCTAGTTAGCTCATTAATGCTGTGAGCCGCAATTGTCTCTCTGGTGGCTCCACCCTTAAGTAATGCTAACGCGGTTCCGGGGTGGATCAAAAGCCACGGCGCATGGGGGGGGTTTAAGTGGGTAATTATGATTTAATAAAAAATATTCACCGAGTCCCACACTACTGCTGTCCCTGCCGCTTGCTTTAATGTATTTCCCCTTTCTCCACAAAAAAAAAAAAAAAAAAAAAAAACTACTACTACTACTACTTCTTTTACTACTTCTACTTTTATTACTACTACTACTACAACTACTACTACGACTACTACTACTACGACAACTACTACTACTACATGAGCTCATAATAAATTTAATATCCAATGAAAAAATGCAATAAAAAGTAATATACAATTAATCAGTAGAAAGATAAGTCTTTATTCTTTTATTACTAAATGTTTACATAATTTAAATGTTTTTTTTCATTATAGCTTAAAACGTGACAATTATTATTACTCTTGGTGTAATAAGATTTATTACATAGTTGACATTTTTTTATTATCACCAAGATGTATTCACATGTGTATTCTAAGATGCTTTTTATGTTTATATGTCTTATCACATATTTGACAGTGAAAAAGACACTTATCAGAATAAATTAAGTTGTGCCCGTTTTAATAAGATTTTCTTGAAAAAGGCTTAGAACATTTTCCATGGATAAAATTTTTAATACTTAAATGTACATTGATATGTTCTTTTAATTCAGAATTTGTTGAAAAAGTTAAAAAACATTGTAGTGTTACGTACGATATCATAGCTACACGTACGTGCGCTCCCTCTTTTTGGGGCCTACTACAGATGATTGTAGTGGGAGGGAGAAAAGCGATAACCAGATAGGATGCTGAAAGGAGCGCTCTCTCTGGCTGGAACCGTCAAGGACGAAGATCGTACACACGCGACGCGCTCTTCTCTCGTTTTTGCATTAATATAAACATTGATACGGGTTCCTCGACTATTTACTTCGTGCGCACCCCAAGACCATAGAATCCTACGCAACAGTTTTGGTGTCAGAAGTGGGATGGTCATCGCGATTAAATAAAAATGAATTTTTTTTTTGGTTTTTGTCGACGATAAAATATCGACTCTCGCGATTTTTGGGAAACACACATAGTGTCGTGCCACGAAGTGAACTAGGAACTGCTACGAGAGAAATTAGCAGAGCGAGGAGTTGCTGAAGTACGAAAAAAAAGCAGCTTTGATCAAAGACCAAGGCGGAGGATACCCGGCACTACGATAGAAATCAAGCAAACAAGGATGATAAAGATCTTGGTCGCCATTATTCTAGCCAGGAGCATATGGTAAGTACTTGAGATTCATAAATAAATAAATATATTTAACTGTCCAAGGGGTCCTGTTAAAATTTTTTAGTGCGTTATAAATTTAGTTTTTTTTTGCTTTATCGGTTTTGCGTTCAGTATCCTCCTCATAGTATTGGCGGTGCGTTATAAAGGTAATTTTTCGTGAGTCAGGAAAATTTCGGACAGTAAAATTAAATTGTTCAGATTGAAAGTAAGGAAGTAATAAATAAATTAATAATAAATTATACACACAGTAAACGTTAAAGTAAAGCGGTTTTGTCATCGTGAGATAGGAACGCAAAGAATCGTACAGAAATTTACTTATAAGTGTTAAAGCGCTCTTATACAGACAGGAAATAAAGAATTTAAAAAAAAAAGAATACTAAAGAATCTACGATGGAAAACTTCGATGAGGCACACAGTGATGTAGTGAGTGTTAGGGAGGATGAAATTCCCTCGTATCCGGAAAATGAGTCAGAGTCAGAAATATTGACCGTATTTTCAGAGCACAGCCCTGAAACTCAAATGGAATGGGAAAAAATGGGTAAGAAACGGCGTATGCTAATGTTGAAGTTTTTGAAAAAAATTAAACCTGGGGTAATTAGGGAGAAAGTTTCACAAACAACGTCATGCATAATGGGGGTGGGTGCAGAATATTCAAACACCGTAAGAAACGACGCTGCGAATACGTCACCCTTAAAGAATGCAGATTATACAGCCGGAAATGGGATGAGCGAAATTTCGAGGGACGTAAACTCGTACTCGAAGGATAGGTTTGACAGCAAAGATTCACAGGATAGGCTTCAACATGCGTTCAGAGGAGGAGAAAAACAAGCGGCGCAGCAAACAGCACAGCAATGTGTGACTCAGTTTTCGGAGCAAGCACTTTCACAAAATTGTAGGGAATTAGTATTTGGCCATAAAAACAATTGGAACTTACCATCAAGGACGTTGGAAGAAATAAGAATGTATGGGGGGCAGCAAACGGGAATCCCAAATTTTTCGGGCGCAAGGATGCGGGACGCTGGACCCAGCTACGAACCCACGGGCCCAATAAATGAAAGGGTGAGAGGCCAACCGATAGCACCGTCATCTGACTGGCCGTTTCGAGATAATAACATGCACGACGAATACATTTTGCAAGAGCAGCAACATCAAGTGCAGCCAAATCTGACTTACATAAACCCTATCATGAGTCAACAGCGAGTGGAAAACACGCACCCTGTCAGCATGCACTATAGTGCACTGTCCAATGTCAACAGCGCGGCGAGTAGCATCCCTATATTCAACGGGGATCCAATAAACTTTTCGCTTTTTGAACAGATGGTGAGGACAGCAAATCTAGCAGTTCCGCCGCAATATGAAAAATACTTTATTGGTATATTAGGCGGTAAACTTAGGGGAATGGCGGCAGATAAATTTTGCACCCGGTTAACACTGTTTAATACCGTAGACGCATTTTTACTTGCGCTGTCACGGCGATTTGGGAGCATGAGAGGCATAGATACACAGCTAGCCCAACTCAAGTCACTGACTCAACTGAATAGAGAGTCAGTTATTCAGTACTGCAGCTGGGTGCAACGGTTGCATAATAGAATATTTATGACCCATGACGCCAACCCACAGCTGTCCCAGATTCGAAAAAATGCCCTTAAACAATCCGCGGATAGAAAGTCAGCGAAACAGTTTATATATGGGTTGAAAGCGCCATACAATTGGAACGTGGCCGAAGTAAAACCTGCAACTCTGGAAGAGGCCATTGAAGCGGCTATAGATGTAGATAACGAGTTAAGCTTACGTCGAATGGCACCTAATGATTTTAGCACATATGCAACACGGAAGAGTTGTTTTGGTAAGAGGAATCCAAGGATAGGCATGGTAATCAGCGATGCGCTGGAGGGAAAGAGCGATACGGACGAATGGGACGGCATCAAAGATGTTAAGTGGTGCTCATATTGTCAGGAGCACTGTCTGCACTCTACGAGCAGGTGCAAAAAGCTATGGAGGGACGCGAAAAACGGAAGAATAAAAGACCCCGATAGGCCCAAAACAGAACCACTCAGGAGACTAACACAGATAAGGGACAAAAATGAAGAAAGACCTGCGAACAATGATCAGGCACCTAATGTGCAGTATAGTGACCCTGACCCTAGGAATTACCATAACAAACATAATAGCTACACATCCAATTATAATAGTTATAACAATAATAATAGAAACTTCAATGGCAACAATAGTCGCCCTCCGGCGAATAATAACAGGAACAATAATAGGCCATTCGAAGAGAACAGGAATTGTAATGGTCGAAATAGCGGAAATAATTATGCACCCAATAATAATTATAATAATTACGCGCCCGGTAATAACAACTATAACAATCATAATCAGCGACGAGAAAATAATTATAATAATTACGCACCCGGTAATAACAATTATAACAATTATAATCAGCAATGAGAAAACAATTGTAACAATTACGCGCCCAGCAATGACAATTATAACAATTATAATCAGCGACGGGAGAATAATTATAATAACTATGGACCCAGGGACAACAATTACAACCTTTACAATCAAAGAGGAAACCAAAATAATCAATACAATCATGAGAAAAATACGAGAACAGACAGGTCACGCGCGGAAAATTTAAACTCCCAGGATGCTTCATGCGCTCCAAGCGTCGGGCATCCCCCAGTAGATAGGAAGATAACAAAAACACTCGACAGCAGAAAAACGGCAAACGTAGAGGTAAGAGAGTCGCTAGCTGCGAGTGTAAGAGTTGATATGACGACAAGGAGAGATAATTTGCCTTAAAACAGCCCTCAAATAAAAGTAGGACGAAACAATAACGGAAACGAGCCTCAGCGTGAAGCAAAAATAAATATATTTCTAGCAGGTAGGACACCCCCTTCGGTATTTATGACAAGCACTCAACTAAGAGGGGGGGAAGCAAAATTCTATGCGGACACAGGAGCTGAAATTTCTATTATAAAGGAAGACAGTATTCTTCTAAATGCATTCTTTGACGTGAGGAACCGAGTAAGAATTGTAGGTGTTACGCACGGAGAGCGTAGCACTTTAGGTGTAGTTGAAATACCACTAAATGGCCTTATGTGTAGGTTGCATGTGGTCCCACGCGACTTTCCAATAGATGGGGAAGGTATTATTGGATGGGACATTTTCAAGTTATATTAAGGTCGCTTAAGCGCGGCAGAAAATATTTTTGAATTAGGAGGAATAAAAATTAATTTAATCGAGCCAGAGATGCTCGAGATTCTTGCTAGGTCAAGGCAAGTTATATATGCCCGTGTCGGGGTAAATAGCGAAAAAATAAAAGTAGGGTGGGTTCCTTTGCAAAGAATGAGAGAAGGAGTTTTATTCGGAAATTTTTATAGCCACAAATAATAGGGAAAAAGTTTATGCTGAGTGTGTAAACACACTAAATGAAGCAATAAGCATACCTGTACCGGAAATAGAGTTATTAGAATGTGAAGTGATGCGAGAGGCCGATCCATTTAGCGTCGAAGGGGATGACGCTCGGTGAGTTAATGAGGCAATTATGAGACTTTTTGAGGCAGATGGCCAAGAAAGCAGAAAAGTGAACAAAGTTCAATATGGCGTTACAAATAATTATACAAGTGGCGGGTCCAATAGTGATTTCAAGAACACTGATAATTTAAGTAGGTTGTCGGATAAAGGAAAAATAGCGAGAATCGATAAAATAATGCAGCTTATTGATGTTTCAAGTTGCAACGAGAAAGAAAAATCACACGTCCGGAAACTCATAGAGTATAATCCATTTGTATTTGGTCTGGATGGAGAACCACTGAAAGCAACTCATATATTGAAACACCGCATCATAACTACGACGGATAAGCCCGTGACGGCGAAGCGCTATAGGTACCCACCAGCGCTAAGGGAACAGATGAAAAAAGAGATAGAGAAATTGCATGAACAAGAAATCGTCGAGCCTTCGAAATCACCATACAATTCTAACATGTGGATTGTACCCAAGCATGTAGGGCCGGATGGGGAGAAACGTTGGCGCGTGGTAACTGATTTTAGGCAACTCAATGAAATAACTGTAGGAAGTTGCCATCCCTTACCGTTCCAAAGTGATATACTCGAGCATTTAGCGTCAGCTCGATACATTACAGTAGTCGATCTAAAACAGGGATTTTTTCAAATAGAAATTCATGAGGATGACGCACACAAAACAGCATTTTCTGGGCCAGACGGTCATTATCAGTATAAAAGAATGCCAATGGGGTGTACGGACTCGCCGAATACATTTTTGAGAGCGATGTCACTCACGTTGGCGGGTCTACAAGGTCATGAAATCGAAGTGTATTTGGATAATATCATGGTGATTGCTCCGAACCTCGAAGAGCACGAGAGGCGTTTTATTAGACTTTTGAATCGGCTTTTGGAAGCAAACTTTAAAATTAAGCCGAAAAAATGCCAATTTTTGAAACGCGAAGCGAAAGTACTGGGACACGTAGTAGGAAACGGACAAATAAAAACAGATCCAAAAAAAATTGAAGCAGCGAAAAAATATTCGAGGCCTACGAATGCAAAGAAAATCAAACAATTTCTTGGATTTGTCGGATATTGTAGACGATTTATCAAGAATTATGCAAAAATTGCACAGCCACTCTTCAAACTCTTGAGAAAAGGAACAGAGTTCAAATGGGAAGAGCAGCAGGAGCAAGCTTTCAAAACATTAGTTGACGCATTATGTAGTGAGCCGGTACTTATTGCACCTAATCTAGACAAGCCTTTTATAGTCACAACAGATGCATCAGACTACGCAATAGGAGCAATATTAAGCCAAGGCGAGTTGGGTAAAGATAGACCGTGTGAATATGCTTCACGATGCCTTCAAGGAAGCGAATTACGCTACCCAACGTATGATAAGGAACTGTTGGCTATAGTGTTTTCAAAAGAACAGTTTCGGCCGTACTTATTTGGGCGCAAATTTACAGTGGTCACGGATCATGAGTCATTAAAACATAACCACACGTCGAAGAAGCCCGACATAAGGTTTAATAGGCTAAAAGCGGAGCTACGAGGCTACGAATTTGACGTAGTGTATCGGCCAGGCATTTTGAACAAAGCACCCAACGCACTCTCTCGAAATCCATTAAAAGGAGAGGGAGAAATAAACACTGAGCGGCCACGCCAAGAACTGTATCAGCTGGCGGACGAACAGGATAAAGAAGGACTAGCCGATAGCGATGGGTCTTCAGCGCGCATTTTTAAAATACGAGCGACCCGTAAACAGCGTATTCAGGGAAATACTAAAAAGGGGAAAACTATTTACTATGATTCAGAGGATTCGGATAACCAAGTACAGAGAAAAAAAACAAAATTTAGATGAACGGAAAGAAAATAAGTATGTAACGAAAATAGATGGTCAAGCTGATGGTGAGGGAGATTCCGAATCCGAGGAAAAAGTAGGAATAAACGAAAAATTAAGCAAAAAAATAAAGAAAACAGTGAGAAAAAGAGGTCGCCCAAAAAAGAATATTATAGTTAGCAATTTAAAAACAGAAACAGATACGGAACGCAACGAGATTCCGTCAAAAGACGTTATTGTTGCAAATTGCGGAACACCAGTAATAATGAATAGCGAATCAGAAAATCACAGTACAGGACTCGATGATTGGGGCTGGCAGCTGATACAATCAAGCTTGGCGGCCGAAGAGGCAAGGAGAGTGAAAGGCACCCGAAAGTTAACGGAAGCAAACGAGGTAGATGGAAGCATCGTAACATTTGAGAAAGGTGGTTTTGAAGGCAGAGGTGTTGAAACGTCGGAGAGAGCCGATCAAGCACGAGAAAGATCGAGGGAAGAAGAGAGTGAAGGAGAGACACCACAGTACGAGCATACAGCAAATGAGCCGCTCACTGACGGTACTTATGAATGTAATAAAAGGGAGAAAAAAAAACAATTATATGAGGGACAGAATAAAAATAAGCTCGATATGGAAATAGAAAGCACAGGTTCGGATGCATCAGATGATGAAATTGAAAAAATGACGATACCAATCGCTACGGCAGGGGATGATCCTATTTCCCAAGAAATGATGGATGGGAAATTAGGGTATATTATGAAAGAACCAGGGTTGTAAAGGGGAGTAAAAACAACGAGTACACCAGCAGCAGTACTATTCGAGGAGAGAAAACAAAAATTGCGCAAGAGACAAATGGACACATTAAACAGACAAAAGCCGAATTTTTCAATTACGCCGACAATAATGAGCCCTTCGAAGGAAATAATAATAGCTAATTGTGATACGCCACAAACGTCAAATAATACAACGGCACAAAACACGAAAGAAGTAGAAGTAGAACATAGGTCAGCAGAGCTCTCAGTGAGCGCGGAAACAAATTTCGCTCCAACAACAGAAGCAGACAAGGAACCGGATATACACGATTTTTTAGAGGGAAGATCAGACGAACTGCGGGCACAAGTTGTGATTGACGTAAGAAGGCGAGATGTAGAAGGAAGGCCGGGAATGAGGATCGACGTATGGGAGCCCAACGAAAAAATACTTGGGGAAAAAGCGCTACCAGAGAAAAGGGAAAAAACAGATCCAATGTCGCGTAAAAGTGATAAGCGAGTCCAGTTTGAAGAACCAGGAGATCGAACAGTAAAGGAAACCAACTTACCGTCAGACAAAATGGCGCTGACAGATAAGTGGCTGGCATATCTTAACGATAATACACGAAGGGAAACGAATGAATGCTTTTAACCTCATAAAATACTTTTCAAAGTGCCAGGACTACCGTACGACCCGCCGGGAAATTGACTATTTTATAGCCTAATTTTTTTATTTAATCTTAATCTCTCGACCGACGAGCTGAGAATAATATTAAAAAATTCAGAATACCTGAAAAAGTGTAGAGAGCCAGAAGAAACAGAAAATATACTAATGTCGCGTACAGAATATGGAACTGGGGAATGTATATACATATTTTCGCCAGAATTCAAAAAGAACGTGTCTGTACTTCTCAAGTTAAATCGGGAAAATTATATTTATGCGCACTATATTGCAACGGAAAAAGAAGGGGTCGGCCACTTGCATCTGGAAGGTAACAGCGAAAATGCCCATTACGTGCCCCTAGTACAAAATTCTATTACCGAGTCGGAAAATGATTCACATAACAATGATGGTAGTAGTTGTGAAAGGCGGGAAGAACACGCGAGTGAGCCAGAAAGAGATGGAGAAACAAACCAACGTGAGTGGGGAAGGGATAAAGAAAGTCAATCAGGAACATAGCAAAGCCACACCGATGGAGAGACGAACTCGAATATGCGTGTAGAAGAAGGGGAAGGAGACAACCATCCCACTAACAGCGATAACGAAAGCTCTGAAAATACGATGGAAGGAGAGGTAGGGCAGGTTAATGAATGGAATAACGCATTATGTGGAACAGAAAGCGAGAATGAAACTAACACAGTCACACACTCTCCATCGATGGAAAAATACACGGTATGCAGAACACGCCTGCCAAATGAAAGACCGCCATGGGCACCAAAAGAAGAAGAAGACCCATCCCTGTGCCAAAAACTAAGCAAAATTGAAAACCATCACTTTAGGTATCTTGAAAACCTGGCGTTTATGACGGTAACGGAAGCGGTACCCAAAACGGAAGCAATAGATGCTTTACATAAAATAGGGTACATAAATCCGACGCGCATGAACAACGAGGAGAAAGTCGTAGGTGAAGCTAAAAGTACTAGAGAGAGAAAGGTAACGGTGATATACATGTACGTAAAGGAGCATTTTGAGGAAGCAGCGCTCAAATTAAATATTAAGGAGTTTGTTAAGGCTCTTAGAGACGTAATAATTGCAAACAATATTAAAACAATTGGAATTGTCAGGGATCTAGCGATTCTTAATCTTACCCATTGGGGGTTCTTTGCCGATATTTTCGAGGAAATATTCAAAGACACTAGATAAGCGGCGGTGCTCTACACCAACACATTGATAATTCCACCAACGAGTCAAAGATTGAAAATAATTAAAGAGTACCACGAAGCAGCCATAGGCGGGCACAGAGGAATGAACAAGACATATAGTAGGATCGCGAAGGACTACTATTGGAGAAACATGCGCCCAGACATAAGGCAAGTCATTTTGGGATGCCCTTTATGTCAGACGAAAAAAATTGTAAGGGTAAAAACAAAACAAGCGTTGCTCATTACGGACACACCGAGTAGACCTTTTAAAAAAAATTTTAATAGACTACTACGGGCCAATCAGTAAGCCATCGACGAATAACTACACACATATTTTGTCTATGCAAGACAGGCTAACAAAGTTTATTGTTCTTGTACCAGTGAAGAGAGCAACAGCTGAGGAGACCGTGAGGGCAATAACCGATAAATTTATAGCATATTTCGGACCCCCGGAGCATTTACTGTCTGACCGAGGCACCCATTTCATGAATAAAAGCATGGATGAACTAGCAAAATTATTCAAAATAGACAAAATGGGTAGTACGGCATTTCACCCTCAAACAAATAAGGCCATCGAATGAATTCATCATACGCTCACCGAATATATAAAAGCCTACGTGGAGAAAGAAGATCAGTGGGACGAGCACTTACCATTGTGCAAGCACTCATACAATACTACGGACCATGAGAGTACAGGGTACTCACCACATGAGCTTGTTTTCGGGCAAAGAGCGAGAACACCTACTAGCTTTAAGACATCATCCAACGGCCAGACGTCGAACGAATATTTTAATGAGCTGGTAACGACACTGACGGAGATGAGAACCATCGCCGCAACGAATCAAGTGCAAGCGAAATACCGCTCAAAATATTACTACGACCGCAAATTGAATACGAGATACTACCTCGAGGGAGAGATGGCTTAAGTGTTAAAAGAGCCGTCGAAAGGGAAATTCGACGCCCAATATGAGGGCCCTTACGAAATAACTGGCATCGATTATGCGAAAAAGAATGTCAAACTTCAGAGGAAGGATGAGGTGAGAATATCCCACGTGGATAAAATAAAAAAAGCTTGCGTAGTAAAAGCCTTGTTAGAAAATGCGAATACAGAAAAGAAATGCGGGAGTACAAAAGTAAACCACTAGCTTCGCTTAAATTTTCGCGGCCCCCGGACGCACCGCGAAAATACAATGAAAAATGGAGAACAAGAGAATATTGACTACTATTTTTTTCAATTGCCTAAGCAAACATAAGAATGGAATGTGGCGCCATTTTATATAATTATAAATAAATAAATAAAAAAAAAAAAAATAAACAATAAAAAAATCGTTATTAACATTCACGCTTAGAAATTATATAAATTTATATACGTATACAGGAAGACGCGGGGGCATGCAGAAAGGTAAAACAATACTCGTGAGTCGTTTATTTTACTACAATTTTGTTTTATTTTTACATGTGTGAATACAAGAATTATTTTCATTATTGGGGTAATTGAAAAAAAAAAAAAAAAAAAATTTTCTCTTTCTCTGTCTTTCGTGGGTCACGCCTTAAGTACGCTCCCTCCTGCGTCCCCGTCCTCGTCCACAAGGGAGACGATCAACAGCCAAGTCCCAGAACCCATCCACCAGCGAGGATACATTCAGATTAGGCGGTGCGGGCCGATTGCTGGAAGTACAATTACAGCTTGTGCAAACCGCAGGCAGATTATGCGTTGCGATGGTAAACAGTCTGTTATTTCCCCGTTCGACCTGCAAAAGAAAAAAGGAAAATTAATACAATCATAAAAGTTTTCTTACAAGTATAACGAATAAGAGAGGCCTTACACGTATAACGGGCCGCCCCTCCAGCGGAAAACCGTCTTGGTCGGAGGTTGATATCTCAACCACCACCGCGATGAACGTACCGTGGCACGTACAACCGACAGCTACGACATACGAGGCTCCGGGCTCCAAAACGTTGCAGTGGGTTCGCAGTACGGAACCCATCGACGGAAAAGAAGCAGTCCAGTGGCAGTCCTGGAACAGGACAGTGAACGATCGTCCGGAAGGGCAGTAGATATCGCAGCATGCGACGCCACCCCGGTACTTATACCTTTGCACAGGCGAAGGCACGGCTCCTGTGGGCCAGTCCGGCTCGCAAAGAGGGAGGGGAAAAGAAAAGAACCCGTGAGGGTTCACGACCAATCTCGTTCCCAGCTAAAAAAAAAAAAAAAAAAAAAAAAGAGGAAAATTTTCAACTAAGGACTCAAAAGCAATGTCAAATGTTAAGAAAATAACGTAATACGTACCGCACCGTGACTCGGACAAGTGATAGGGGCCAGAACTGTAGGCCCCTCAAGCACCACGACTTGAGCCCCACGGGTACGTCTGACGGAAGGCACTCGCCGGCAAATAAACAATAAGATGGACTGTAAGAGAAAGCAAATTAAATGGATATGTATACATATGGATCTAGGTACAGGAAAACTTGCTACAAAAAAAAAAAAATAAAAAAAAAAATAAATAAATAAAATAAAAAAAAAGAAAGGGATAATACTCACATGTGAGCAGCTGCAGCATCTCAGAAGATCTTCCATCACAGAACCTTCGAGGTTGGAACAGATACTACCGTTGACTGCCGCAAACCCGGTAACATGAGTGTTATCGTACGGTAAGTTGGCGAAATCATGCAGCTGGCGCACAAAATCAACCGGATTCACAGAAGAAAACGCCATTTTTGCGGGGTAGTACAAGAATAACAAGGTAATAAGGAAAGTAGAGAAAATAACGCCAAATCCAACACGTATTGAGAACACAAGAGAAAAGGGCAAAAGTCACTGGAAATCAAGTAGCGAAGTTGACACTACAAAGTCAAAGTAATCACTGACGAAATATAGCCAAACTGTCCAAAAATCCTTACTACCCGCTCCTCTCGATAAAATAAAAAAGGGGAAAATTAGCATGGGAATAATAAACGAGGGAAACTTGCAGGGGCAGCATGTATGACAATTGCCGATCTGTAGTACCACATGCATCTTTCTGTTGTAAATGACTCCCAGTGCCGAACGTGCCGATAGACAGAAGAATACAATAATTTTGTCGCATAGCGATAGGATGTTATATAGGTATTATATAGATATATATATATATACACATACGTACACCTCGGTCAAGCACACCTTAAATATAAGTTAAATGTACAGAATAAGGAAATACAAAAATAAAACATGTACAAGTAGAGCCACATTCCTGACTTGACTTGCAAAAGTTCGATCTTATCCGTCCTTAAGAATTATTGTTTCGGGGATTAACATTGCTGGTACAAAATATTAGGATTTAGAAGGGGTAATCGGGAGCCATACAATAGTGACATTCCGAGGTATTTTTTTTTTCTTTGTTCTACTCCTTTTCTCTCAAATAATCTGGAAATTAATTTACAAAAAGGGAAATGTAGGTATCAAAAAAAAAGTATCTATTCTATGTTTTAGGGGGGAAGCCACTCCGATAGGAAAGCAACCGGAAGAAGTAGAGCTATTCGAGAAGAATCTGGGGATATTAGTGGAAAATCTGGGGCAGGCCCAATCAGTTGCGTCTACTTGGAAAATAATATGGTATGTAGATTAGGATCAAAGAATCAGAGAAACGGATGCATTTGCAAGAGCAAGCAATCAAGTGGAATGGAAATGCAGAGTAAAAATAAGCAAAGAAGATGCCTGCAGAAATCGCATAAGAATGGCTACTCACAAGACCATAAAAGCGCTGCAAGGTGTCGAAACAGCGTACAGCGCAGTAGTAGGGCAGGAAGTTTGCAGCCAAGTAGAGACAGTACAGGTACTCCAGGGGCAGATATCGGAATCTAAGAAAGACAAGATACGGGAGTTGACGGAATTAAATTTGACAAGTACGACCGATATAACGAAATATCTCAAAGAGTAAATAAGAGACTCTGCGTTTGGTGATCACGAACAAACAATGCAAATAATAAAAAATTATGAGGATAAAGCAGGAGATGTTAAAGAAGAAGGGCTTAAAATATTTACAGATTGGGTGAGCGGATATGATAGAATGCCAGAGATAATTCAAGAATTCGAGCAGCTGGCCGATAAAATAGCAGCAAAATTTGAAATAGCAACGGATATAATTTATTTGGCAAGTCGAGAAATATCGCATCTACTGGAAGCAGCCTTAAAAACGATATCAGAGGCAGAAATACTAGTAAGTCAGTTCAGGCCAGATCTCAGGGTTCTGGAAGATAAGGGCACAATGACAGAGGAAAGAGTAGGGAAAATAGCAGAAATAGAGACGGTAGCACTGAATAGGAAAGTAATATATCACACTGAAATACCGTTGGTAACGCAGGAAGAATTAGACCTGCTCAGAATAACGCCGCTACCCGTAGAGCAAGAGGGGTTTAACATAACAAATATGGTGGCATACCTACAACCGACGTACTAATTTACAGTAAGTAGCATGAGTGAAAAAAGGTTCGCTCCGATATCCCGACAAGCGGTCGACCAATGTAAAAAATTAGGCCAGATAAACATATGCGCACAAATAGAACCGACGCAAGAAGTGGAGAAAGATCACCCATGCAAGATACGACTTATCCTAGGAGAAACAATAGACAACCCGGAGAAGTGTCCGATCGTCTTAGCAAAATTAAAGGGGGCGTACTGGACTCGACTCCACGCAAAAAATCAGCACGCGTTCAGCACTAGAAGGGAAGAAAAGGTACATGTTCAATGCGAGCACACCAAACACGGGACGATAAAGGTGTCCCACGCTGGAGTAATAGACTTGGCAAAAGACTGTACTGCCCAAGTGTCAGGAACCAGACTTGAACCGAGTCAGGAGGAAGGGAAGAGTCACGTCGTTAATCTTGAGGGCCCAACTCTGAACTTGAAAAAGATTGTACAAGAGATAAAAGGAACAAAAGGAGACGAATTGCTGAACCTAATAAAATTAGTAATAGAAAGAGATGGACTGCAGGAGCTCGGTAGCCAAGAACACGGTCCCGAAAATGAATTAACGATCGGTACTAAACTAAAGGACATAGTTCAAAGGGTACATAAAGTAGATCAAACGGAAGGAAAATTTTCCAACTGGGAAGGGTACGCGTGGATGGCTGCGGAAATAGCTTTATGCACAGCAGCGGGGTCGTTCGGGTTCCTAAAATGGGGGGGCCCCTTAATACTAAATTTGGCTAGAATGCTTACAGGTAGAAGGAACCGTTCTGGAAGCGAAGGCGCAGCAGTGGGTGCAGTGACAGCGCAACCAATAATGCTACAGACCATACAAAGACCAGTTGCATCGCAAAACCAAGTACGCGTAGTGGTCAGAAGTGCACCTCCGGCAGCTGAAAAAACGAAACGTCCTCGTGCATAAGAGGATATATATATATATAAAAAAAAAGGAAAAATTTTTAATTAAATTTTGTATACATACATAAATCAAGGTTACGTTTGTTTATTATAATTTAGTTACCATATTTACGAACAAAAATGCATTATGTGAAAGTATCTAACAGGCTCGTAGCACAGCCAACTGTTACAATAACACGAATCAAAAACATTAAAAGAATGATCGAATCAACAGTAGGAAAATAAGTAATAGTATACGAAACATTATAACATACTGTAATGCCATATTTTACAAGTTTAACATGGATAACCTACAGTGGGATTAAATATTTAGTTAATAATTAGTAGAAATAACTTGAAGATTATTACACTCTATGAATTTATGAATGAGAATTTGGCAATATTGCAGTATATTATAAAGGGAGAAGAGCGTGAACAAAAACAATAAATGCTTACACAAAAAAACAATTTAGCGAATTTGTGTAAAGGAGGAACAAGGACAGGTTTTTTCTCTCTCCACCTTTTTATTTCTACGTTAGAAATCTCACATACAATATAAACAACATTACACGAACATTACTCTAGCACAAATATGTAAATCAAAAAGGGAAATCGCCATCGAGGACGATAGCAGCGCGGCCTCGGACGTGTCACGTATGATATCATAGCTACACGTACGTGCGCCCCCTCTTTTTGGGGCCTACTACAGATGATTGTAGTGGGAGGGAGAAAAGCGATAAGCAGATAGGATGCTGAAAGGAGCGCTCTCTTTGGCTGGAACCGTCAAGGACGAAGATCGTACACACGCGACGCGCTCTTCTCTCGTTTTTGCATTAATAAAGACGTTGATACGAGTTCCTCGACTATTTACTTCGTGCACACCCCAAGACCATAGAATCCTACGCAACAGTAGATATTTGTGATTTTTTTCTTTTTGGTGTGTTTACATGTGAACTGTTAAATAACTATTCTTGATTAAAAGTTTTTCCACATATGGAACAAAAATAGCTTTTCTTTTGATTGTCCATGATTGAGTTTTTTAACAGCTGATTTTTATTAGTATTTATCGGAACGTATTGGCTCAGCCAAATCTTTCACTAGTGATCTTCAATGTACATCTTATCAAAACCAGTGGGAAGATATTTCTTTAATGTTATAAATTGATAATCTTTAAATTCGTACTTATGAATAATAAATCAAATAAAAGGATGAAAAATTACGATCAAAATTAAGTATCTTTCTTTTAACGTCATAAAATAATGAATTTGACAAGATAATTAGAAGAACTAAATCAATGTAAGCAATAAGTTACTATTCTACCTTATACTTAAATATTTAAAATAATTATTAACCTAACACTTGTTTTGTAGGTATAAAAACTTACTATTATTTTATAAAAAAAGTTTGAAATACACGCCCTTGACTTATTTGTATTTCTTAAAAAATACCTTGGTTGTAAATTTTAATTGATGTTTCGGGTCAACCAAAGACCATGTACTGATGATACTTAAAGAATATTCACATTATAAACTAATTTCAGGATATAATACGTATACTTTAATACATAATATTTAATTTGGAAGTAAACAAATCGTTTATATTTGTTGTGTTGTACACTAATCTGCTCAATCATTAAGGGTATCAATTTTCTGCTCATTCAACATGCGCAGTAAAAATTTAAAAGCTCACGAGCTTTTAAAGTTCTTATACAGTCAAAACTGCTATTAAAATATTTGTTTTTTACAAGTAACACATTTTTATTTTAAAAACATTTATTTTATAGTAATAGTAACTATATCCAAATTAAATACAACTCTGTTATACTTGATATTAATAGTTCTCATACAATCATTAAGGATCTCAATCAACTATGAATTTGGTTGTCAAGTATTAAAAAAAAAGATGTACAAGATCTTGAAATGCGTGAGAGGTTATTTGTAGTTGTTTTATGTTGATTAAATAATTTTACGAAATTCTTATTGTGAACAGCAGTGGAAAAAGAAATTGAAGGTTATGCTGGATTTTACAACTAAATACTAATTTATAAAAAAAAATGTTTGATAAAGTAAATGTAAATTGTAAATATCTTTTTCAGATTACTCAAAATATGACAAATTATATATGGAATATTTGTTAAGTTCGGAACCGACCAATAATAAAAATGTTGATTATTTAATAGAAGATGTAAACAAACTTAATTTTTGATTAAAAACTATAAAAAAACATAAAAAAGCAAATTTAAAAAAAAAACTGTCTTATTTCGTACAAAAATAATCCTTACATTGAAGTTGACAGCATCATTTATAATTCTTAAAATAAGAAAGTTGAATAAAATTATACACAAATTTTAATTGCAATATTTTAACACGTACTTATTTTTTAAAGAAACTCGTTTGATGAATAAAATATTTATTTTGTAAAAGGTTATGCAAAAAATATTTATTTTTAAAACAATTCGATTACGTAAACGTCACATATTGATACTTTACCATCAATCTAAACTGACGGTAAAATTTATATTAAATCATTTTGCATTTTTTTTTTTTAGATGTCTTGAAACATAACTAACTTTTGTCATATTTTAAATACGTAAAGATATACTTTTTACAAAATACATGTTTTTTTGTAATATCGAAAAATTCTTTTACATGATTGACCTCCAGTTAACAGTTTAAGATTCATTTCAATCTATAAAATCAATAGAGATGTCTATTTTATATTGCGTGGATATGTAAAGAAGATAAGTAACGTTTTATTTACAGGTAAAGATAAGATTAAACCAATCGATTTTTTTTCACAATGAATATTTTTATTAAAATGGAGCAATTTTTTTTTCAAGTCGAAAATACTAAACATCATTCTCTATAGTGGCTTATTTTGTTAAAGTTTGGTGTTAATTTCTAGATGTATATGATTTATTCATAGCATAAGTGCTGTACATTCCAACTAAAAATGTAATCATGCTTTAAGAAGTTTTTATTGTATATCTTTATTGTGCAACATAAAACATCTATTTAATGAAGACTGTGCATTCTTATCTTTATTATGCATTCAGTGTGTAAGAAAGTCTAGCTTATTTACTTACGTTTACTAAATGCCTACTATTTAACATTGCTCAGATAATTGGACAAACTTTAAAGGCGTGGTTTACGAGGGCTCCAAGGAGGCACTATATACCTACTTAAGAGATCTGTTTATTCTTGTTATAAGATGCCGTCAGTTGAGCACACCAAGCTTATGCTTATTATTATACTTTTTATGTATACTTCTCAGCAGAAATAAGTGTTACACTACTATGAAGCATAACATTGCAGCCGACTATCAAAATAGCTTATTTTACATTGTTGTGAACGAACTTAACTATCCTGAACATTTTCTTTCTCTTCATATGAATGTAAAGCTACGGGAAGACAATGCTCGGACTCTTTTGGATTTTTTTACTAACTTAATGCCCGTCAGTCGCAAGTTTTAAGCAAGTATCTATGAATTTTGCTAGTATATCATATACAAATACTTTCTTAGTTATGACTAGTCAACAATGGAAGTAGAAGGTGACGGAAACTGCTTGTTTCACTGTTTTTCATTTTTTTTATTTGGTTCACAGAACTATCACCAGCAATTGAGACAAGTTATCGTAGTAAGTTAAGTAAGGGAATAAGATTATTACAAAAATTTTATCACGGGAAATAGTGATTATCAAAACATTAAAAATGAAGAGGATTATTTTAGTCAGATGTCTAAATTTGGTATTTATGCTAGTAATATCGAAATCCTAAGTTTCGTTAGTGCTTATGAACTATATGTAAAAGTCATATTTGAGGAATCGGATATAAATTATTTTTTTGGAAGTTCTTCCCACGACTGTGGTCACTATTATATTTTCAACTTTTCAAGAAATAGAAATGTAAAAGATGATTTTTTTAAACTATTTCAGAAAAAGATCTTAATTCAAAACGTAAGCATTTAAATTAAGAATTTTGATATAAGAAACCTAAATTGATAAATAATTTTAACGTTTCAAAAGATGGAAATGGCTTATTTCGTTGTTTATCTTTTTTTTCATACGGTTCTGAAAATTTTAATCTAAAAGTGTGGTATACTATTGTTAATAATATAGTTAATACTTTTGAAGATTTTAAAAAACTATACTAGGTAATTCATACTATCAAAACATCGAAAATAAAGAAAATTATAGAGCATGTATGAATTGCTTCAGAATACATGGAAGTGAAATTGAAGTAGAAAGTTTTGTTTATATTTGTAATATTAATATTAACATTTTATTTGAAAATCTCCTTTTCTCTTTTTCGCCTTATACTCGTACAACGAATACACAAAGCTTAACGTTACTTTTAACCAGGGATTTAAATAAAAAAATGTATAACACTTTTTTTTTAATAATAATGGAATAGATCAGTATGTAAAAAAATTAAAAATAAGAAATATAGAAACAGAAAGAGAATAATGGAAGGTGATAATAAAGATATTATTCTAACTAAAAAGTTAAAATAACAACCCATTTATAAAACTGATAGTAACAGCAACAAATCCATAAAATTATTTATTTAAACATCTTTTTTAGAGAAATTAACTTAGAATGCTCTCACTGTTTAGCTATTTTTTAGAAAGAAGAACGTAAGATATTAAATTGTTGTAAGAAGGCAAAAATAGTGAAATCTCCATTAAATAAATATGATGATCAATTAAAACATCTTGTACAACACGATGTTTAATTATATATTACAACACCTTTTTTTGTTTCGCTACATTTAATGATAATGTCATACATGAGAAAAATAAAATCAATTTGTAATTTAAAAGTTTAAGGTCAAGATTGTCACATTACACCTAATACTTTATTTCCTGGCAATAACAAAAAACTATCGTGCAGTCAATTGTTTATATTTAGTGATGTAGTAGCAGTTGAAAAAAGATTTAAAACAATTAGAAATTGAAAAAAAAAAACATTTTCAAATTTTAACTGACGTTTTATCAAAAAATCCTTTAGCTAAAAACCACTCAATTGCGAATATTCAAAATTTACCAAATTATAAATTGTATTTCCTTCGAAAATATATTAAACAGAAGCATCGGTACAATAAGCCACTAGTACCAGAATGTAGTGCAATTATTGTTTCAAATTCAGAAATGATGAGTAATTTTGATTCATGTGTTTACCCTAAAGATTTACCAAAAAACGTTTCATCGCACGAATATTTAAATAAACTTTCTCACTTTACAGATCCTATGGTATTTCCACTGGTGTTTTCCTTAGATGATTTGGACTAGAGTACCAATTATAACAAAAATCCGCAAAATGAATCAGATAAGCTTACTCTTGCAGTATTATCTTTATACATTATTATATAGACCAATGTCACGTACGATATTATAGCTACACGTACGTGCGCCCCCTCTTTTTGGGGCCTACTACAGATGATTGTAGTGGAAAAGAGCAAAGCGATAAGCCGATAGGATGCTAAAAGGAGCGCTCTCTCTGGCTGGAACCGTCAAGGACGAAGGTCGTACACACGCGACGCGCTCTTCTCTCGTTTTTGCATTAATAAAGACGTTGATACTAGTTCCTCGACTATTTACTTCGTGCGCACCCCAAGACCATAGAATCCTACGCAACAGTTTTGGTGTCAGAAGTGGGATGGTCATCGCGATTAAATAAAAATAAAATTTTTTTTTTCGGTTTTTGTCGACGATAAAATATCGACTCTCGCGATTTTTGGGAAACACACATAGTGTCGTACCACGAAGTGAACTAGGAACTGCTACGAGAGAAATTAGCGGAGCGAGGAGTTGCTGAAGTACGAAAAAAAAAAGCAGCTTCAATCAAGGACCAAGGCGGAGGATACCCGGGACTACGATAGAAATCAAGCAACAAGGATGATAAAGATCTTGGTCGCCATTATTCTAGCCGGGAGCATATGGTAAGTACTTGAGATTCATAAATAAATAAATATATTTAACTGTCCAAGGGGTCCTGTTAAAATTTTTTAGTGCGTTATAAATTTTTTTTTGCTATATCGGTTTTGCGTTCGGTATCCTCCTCATAGTATTGGCGGTGCGTCATTAAGGTAATTTTTCGTGAGTCAGGAAAATTTCGGACCGTAAAAACAAATTGGTCAGATTGAAAGTAAGAAAATAATAAATAAATAAATAATAAATTAGACACACGGTAAATGTTAAAGTAAAGCGGTTTTGTCATCGTGAGATAGGAACGCAAAGAATCGTACAGAAATTTACTTATAAGTGTTTAAGCGCTATCATACAGACAGGAAAGAAAGAATTTCAAAAAAAAAAAGAATAATAAAGAACCTACGATGGAAAACTTCGATGAAGCACACAGTGATGTAGTAAGTGTTAGGGAGGACGAAATTCCCTCGTATCCGGAAAATGAGTCGGAGTCAGAGATACTGACCGTATTTTTAAAGCACAGCCCCGAAACTCAAATGGAATGGGAAAAAATGGGTAAGAAACAGCGTATGCTAATGTTGAAGTTTTTGAAAAAAATGAAACCTGGGGTGATTAGGGAGAAAGTTTCACAAACAACGTCATGCATAACGGGGGTGGGTGCAGAATATTCAAACACCGTAAGAAACGACGCTGCGAATACGTCACCCTTAAAGAATGCAGATTATACAGCCGGAAATGGGATGAGCGAAATTTCGAGGGACGTAAACTCGTACTCGAAAGATAGGTTCGATTGCAAAGATACACATGATACGCTTCAACATGCGTTCAGACGAGGAGAAAAACAAGCGGCGCAGCAAACAGCACAGCAATGCGTGACTCAGTTTTCGGAGGAAGCACTTACACAAAATTGTAGGGAATTAGTATTTGGCCATAAAAACAATTGGATCTTACCGTCAAGGACGTTGGAATAAATAAGAATGTATGGGGGGCAGCAAACGGGAATCCCAAATTTTTCGGGCGCAAGGATGCAGGACGCTGGACCCAGCTACGAACCCACGGGCCCAATAAATGAAAGGGTGAGAGGCCAACCGATAGCACCGTCATCTGACTGGCCGTTTCGGGATAATAACATGCACGGGGAATACATTTTGCGAGAGCAGCAACATCAAGCGCAGCCAAATCCGACTTATATAAACCCTATCATGAGTCAACAGCGAGTGGAAAACACGCACCCTGTCAGCATACACTATAGTGCACTGTCCCATGTCAACAGCGCGGCGAGTGGCATCCCTATATTCAACGGGGATCCAATAAACTTTCCGCTTTTTGAACAGATAGTGAGGACAGCAAATCTAGCAGTTCCGCCGCAATATGAAAAATACTTTATTGGTACGTTAGGCGGTAAACTTAGGGGGATGGCGGCAGATCAATTTTGCACCCGGTTATCACTGTTTAATACCGTAGACGCATTTTTACTTGCGCTGTCACGGCGATTCGGGAGCATGGGAGGCATAGATACACAGCTAGCCCAACTCAAGTCACTGACTCAACTGAATAGCGAGTCAGTTATTCAGTACTGCAGCCGGGTGCAACGGTTGCATAATAGAATAATGATGACCCATGACGCCAACCCACAGCTGTCCCAGATTCAAAAAAATGCCCTAAAACAATCTGCGGATAGAGAGTCAGCGAAACAGTTTATATATGGGTTGAAAGCGCCATACAATTGGAACGTGGCCGGGGTAAAACCTGCAACACTGGAGGAGGCCATTGAAGCGGCTATAGATGTAGATAACGAGTTAAGTTTACGTCAAATGGCACCTAATGATTTTAGCACATATGCAACACGGGAGAGTTGTTTTGGTAAGAGGAATCCAAGGATAGGCATGGTAATCAGCGATGCGCCGGAGAGAAAGAGCGATACGGACGAATGGGACGGCATCAAACATGTTAAGTGGTGCTCATATTGTCAGGAGCACTGTCTGCACTCTACGAGCGGGTGCGAAAAGCTATGGAGGGACGCGAAAAACGGAAGAATAAAAGACCCCGATAGGCCCGTAACAGAACCACCCAAGAGACTAACAGAGATAAGGGACAAAAATGAAGGAAGACCTGCGTACAATGATCAGGCACCTAATGTGCAGTATAGTGACCCTGACCCTAGAAATTACCATAACAAACATAATAGATACACATCCAATTATAATAATTATAACAATAATAATAGAAACTTCAATGGCAACAATAGTCGCCCTCCGGCGAATAATAACAGGAACAATAATAGGCAATTCGAAGAGAACAGGAATTTTAATGGTCGAAATAGGGGAAATAATTATGCACCCAATAATAATTATAATAATCATAATCAACGACGAGAAAATAATTACAATAATTACGCACCCGGTAATAACAATTATAACAGTTATAATCAGCGACGGGAAAATAATTATAATAACTATGGACCCAGGGACAACAATTACAACCTTAACAATCAAAGAGAAAACCAAAATAATCAATACAATCATGAGAAAAATACGAGAACAGACGGGTCACGCGCGGAAAATTTAAACTCCCAGGATGCTCGATGCGCTCCCCAAGCGTCGGGCATCCCCCAGTAGATAGGAAGATAAGAAAAACACTTGACAGCAGAAAAACGGCAAACGTAAAGGTAAGAGAGTCGCTAGCTGCGAGTGTAAGAGTTGATATGACGACAAGGAGAGATAATTTGCCTCAAAACAGCCCTCAAATAGAAGTAGGACGAAGCAATAACGGAAGCGAGCCTCAGCGTGAAGCAAGAATAAATATATTTCTAGCAGGTAGGACACCCCCTTCGGTATTTATGACAAGCACTCAACTAAGAGGGGGGGAAGCAAAATTCTATGCGGACACAGGAGCTGAAATTTCTATTATAAAGGAAGACAGTATTCTTCCAAATGCATTCTTTGACGTAAGGAACCGAGTAAGAATTGTAGGTGTTACGCACGAAGAGCGTAGCACTTTAGGTGTAGTTGAAATACCACTGAATGGCCTTATGTGTAGGTTGCATGTGGTCCCACGCGACTTCCCAATAGATGGGGAAGGTATTATTGGATGGGACATTTTTAAGTTATATCAAGGTCGCATAAGTGCGGCAGAAAATATTTTTGAATTAGGAGGAATGAAAATTAATTTAATCGAGCCAGAGATGCTCGAGATTCTTGCTAGGTCAAGGCAAGTTATATATGCCCGTGTCGGGGTAAATAGCGAAAAAATAAAAGTAGGGTGGGTTCCTTTGCAAAGAATGAGAGAAGGGGTTTTATTCGGAAATTTTATAGCCACAAATAATAGTGGAAAAGTTTATGCTGAGTGTGTAAACACACTAAATGAAACAATAAGCATACCTGTACCGGAAATAGAGTTATTAGAATGCGAAGTGATGCGAGAGGCTGATCCATTTAGCGTCGAAGGGGACGACGCTCGGGGCGTTAATGAGGCAATTATAAGACTTTTTGAGGCAGATGGCCAAGAAAGGAGAAAAATGAACAAAGTTCAATATGGCGTTACAAATAATTATACAAGTGGCGGGTCCAATAGTGATTTCAAGGACACTGACAATTTAAGTAGGTTGTCGGATAAAGGAAAAATAGCGAGAATCGATAAAATAATGCAGCTTATTGATGTTTCAAGTTGCAACGAGGAAGAAAAATCACACGTCCGGAAACTCATAGAGTATAATCCGTTTGTATTTGGCCTAGATGGAGAACCACTGAAAGCAACTCATATATTGAAACACCGCATCATAACTACGACGGACAAGCCCGTGACGGCGAAGCGCTATAGGTACCCACCAGCGCTAAGAGAACAGATGAAAAAAGAGATAGAGAAATTGCTCGAGCAAGGAATCGTCGAGCCTTCGAAATCACCATACAATTCTAACATGTGGATTGTACCCAAGCATGCGGGGCCGGACGGGGAGAAACGTTGGCGCGTGGTAACTGATTTTAGGCAGCTCAATGAAATAACTGTAGGAAGTTGCCATCCCTTACCATTCCAAAGTGATATACTCGAGCATTTAGCGTCAGCTCGATACATTACAGTAGTCGATCTAAAACAGGGATTTTTCCAAATAGAAATTCATGAGGATGACGCACACAAAACAGCATTTTCTGGGCCAGACGGTCATTATCAGTATAGGAGAATGCCAATGTGGTGTACGGACTCGCCGAATACATTTTTGAGAGCGATGTCACTCGCGTTGGCGGGTCTACAAGGTCATGAAATCGAAGTGTATTTGGATGATATCATGGTGTTTGCTCCGAACCTCGAAGAGCACGAGAGGCGTTTTATTAGACTTTTAAAGCGGCTTTCGGAAGCAAACTTGACAATTGAGCCGAAAAAATGCCAATTTTTGAAACGCGAAGCGAAAGTACTGGGACACGTAGTAGGAAACGGACAAATAAAAACAGATCCAAAAAAAATCGAAGCAGCGAGGAAATATCCGAGACCTACGAATGCAAAGAAAATCAAACAATTTCTTGGATTTGTCGGATATTATAGATGATTTATCCAGAATTATGCAAAAATTGCTCAGCCGCTCTCCAAACTCTTGAGAAAAGAAACAGAGTTCAAATGGGAAGAGCAGCAGGAGCAAGCTTTTAAAACATTAGTTGACGCATTATGTAGTGAGCCGGTACTTATTGCACCAAATCTAGACAAGCCTTTTATAGTCACAACAGATGCATCAGACTACGCAATAGGAGCAATATTAAGCCAAGGCGAGTTGGGTAAAGATAGACCGTGTGAATATGCTTCACGATGCCTTCGAGGGAGCGAATTACGCTACCCAACGTATGATAAGGAGCTGTTGGCTATAGTGTTTGCAAAAGAACAGTTTCGGCCGTACTTATTTGGGCGCAAATTTACAGTGGTCACGGATCATGAGCCATTAAAACATTACCACACGTCAAAGAAGCCCGACATAAGGTTTAATAGGCTAAAAGCGGAGCTACGAGGCTACAAATTTGACGTAGTATATCGGCCAGGCATTTCGAACAAAGCACCCGACGCACTCTCTCGAAATCCAGTAATAGGAGAGGGAGAAATAAACACTGAGCGGCCACGCCAAGAACTGTATCAGCTGGCGGACGAACAGGAGAAAGAAGGACTAGCCGATAGCGATGGGCCTCCAGCGCGCATTTTTAAAATACGAGCGACCCGTAAACAGCGTACTCAGGGAAATACTAAAAAGGGGAAAATCATTTACTCTGATTCAGAGGATTCGGATAAAAAAGTACAGAGAAAAAAACAAAATTTGGATGAATGGAAAGAAAATAAGTATGAAACGAAAATAGATGGTCAAGCTGATGGTGAGGGAGATTCCGAATCCGAGGAAAAAGTAGGAACAAACGAAAAATTAAGCAGGAAAATAAAGAAAACAGTGAGAAAAAGAGGTCGCCCAAGAAAGAATATTATAGTTAGCAATTTAAAAACAGAAACAGATACGGAACGCAACGAGATTTCGTCAAAAGACGTTATTGTTACAAATTGCGGAACACCAGTAATAATGAATAGCGAATCGGAAAATCACAGTACGGGACTCGATGATTGGGGCTGGCAGCTGATACAAACAAGCTTGGCGGCCGAAGAGGCGAGGAGAGTGAAAGGCACCCGAAAGTTAACGGAAGCAAACGAGGTAGATGAAAGCATCGTAACATTTGGCAAAGGTGGTTTTGAAGGCAGAGGTGTTGAAGCGTCGGAGAGAGCCGATCAAGCACGAAAAAGATCGAGGGAAGAAGAGAGTGAAGGAGAGACACCACAGTACGAGCATACAGCAAATGAGCCGCTCACTGACGGTACTTATGAATGTAATAAAAGGGAGAAAAAAAAACAATTATATGAGGGACAGAATGAAAATAAGCTCAATATGGAAATAGAAAGCACAGGTTCGGATGCATCAGATGATCAGGTTGAAAAAATGACAAGACCAATCGCTACGGCAGGGGATGATCCTATTTCCCAAGGAATAACGGACGGGAAATTAGGTTATATTATGAAAGAACCGGGGTTTCGAAGGGGAGTAAAAACGACGAGTACACCAGCAGCAGTACTAACCGAGGAGAGAAAACGAAAATTGCGCAAGAGACAAATGGACACATTAAACAGACAAAAGCCGAATTGTTCAATTACGCCGACAATAATGAGCCCTTCGAAGGAAATAGTAATAGCTAATTGTGATACGCTACAAACGTCAAATAGTACAACGGCACAAAACACGGAAGAAGAAGAACATAGGTCAGCAGAGCTCTCAGTGAGCGCGGAAACAAATTTCGCTCCAATAACAGAGGCAGACAAGGAACCGGATATACACGATTTGTTAGAGGGAAGATCAGACGAACTGCGAGCGCAAGTTATGATCGACGTAAGAAGGCGAGATGTAGAGGGAAGACCGGGAATGAGGATTGACGTGTGGGAGCCCAACGAAAAGCGCATAAGGCCCCCACCTGAACCACCACCCCCACCAGACCCTTAAAGCCACTGTAAGCCATTGATTGAAAAGAGTACAACGACGATAGTAATAACAATATTGATAATGTTAATAATAATGATTGTAATATTAATAATAATAATAATGACAGAAGCAATACACAATGTAAGAATAATAAAGCTAGTACACTGATATAGTATATTGTATAGAAGACAGGATGAACAGAAACATACGGGTATAAATATATATAGGGAAAAGCGTTAGTTTTTAGTAATTCGCGGCCCTCGGACGAGCCGCGAGTGAATAAAAAATTATAATTGAAATATAATTGAGAAAATATAAAATAACTGATATCTGCGTAACCATAAGATACTTTGTACAATTAACCCACCCCCTTGTAAAGAAAGAATATTGATAAAATACTTACAAAAATTTAGTTTTCTTAAATTTTCGCGGCCCTCGGACGTGCCACGAAAAAAAAAATGAGCTGACGGAGGCAGGTAAATAAACAATAACGTTAGGACCGAAGAAAAACGGAAACACATATATGCACACTGGTAAAGGCAGGGAGTTATAAAAATAACATACGACTGATATGAGAACAAAAAATAAAGCAGACAAGATGCGCGCGTGGCATTCTCTAACAAAAAATGTAACAAAAAGAATTTATAATGAGAATAATAACAATAATAGTCAGAGTTATGTAATAATAACGATGAAAATAACAATAAGGTAATTAACAGGTAGCATTACCAAAACAAAAGCGAGGAGCTACGATCAACAAAAAATTATATAACACGTATAAAAATATTAACATTAGGCTGCAAGCATGGAAGATACAGGTTGAAATAGACAAAAAAAATAAATTAAAGGCAGAGAAGAGTCCGAAAAGAATATCAATCAGATTTTAGGTAACACGACTTATTGTTGTTGTTGCTGAACAGTGTAAAGCAATCACATTTGCGGCGTTTAAAACCACCCCTTCCTTCCTCGAAGATATCCTAAAATACCCCACTACTCTCAGCAATTCCACAAAGATCCTTCCAGCACGTACCTGGAGCGATTGAAAGCAATTCTCGTGAACGACGGATGCCCATGGACTGCACAGTGAACTCCCTTAGCTGACGCTAGTATCCGGGAGAGCACAAGCAAGTAATGCATTAAAATTAACAAAAAGAATCAACAAAACGGATTACTTAGATACGAGAATGACGTTAGAGAAATAACTAGCAATGCTGCTGAAAACAACCCCAACGATTTCTGCTGAAATGAACCCGTCCAGTACCTCATGGCGTGGGGCATACCAAAGACTCGCAGAGATTACGGTGACGGAAAACTACTAGGAACAGCAGAAAAAAGAAAAGAAAAAAAAAAGCAGAAAAAAATAAACAAAAACAAAAAAATCAAAAAAGATGGGAATGGTGATTTAGTAGTCACCAACCTGGGCAAACATAATGGCTACGGCACGCAAAATGAAGTATATGAATCTATAAAAAGCCACAATACAAGCTAGCGGAAAGGGAGAGAAGAAAGTGGAAAATAATAGTTGCAGTGAATGGGCACAAGCACTGTTGGATTATCGAAATCTATAAGGCTCCATCATAATTCCTTTTCCATACATGACACACAAGAACGGAAGGAAGGGAGCGGAAAATTTTACGAACAGAAAATCGGACAGACTAATATAAGCCAATTGAGCCTCGGGCACAAGATTGACAATCTTCGCGGACTCGCCTCTGTTGGAGTATAATAATAATTAAATGTGTTAATAAAGTGTACTTATTGAATTACCAACAAGAATGAGAAATATAAAAAAAAAAATTATAAAAATAATAAAGACAGAGTAAGAAAATATTAGGCATGTGGCAACAAGGAAGCGTAGTCGTAGTAAAATAGCGAGAAATAGATTTATGTATACTGTATAGCGTGTGAGAAAACAGAAATCTGTAAAGAGAGTGCCACACTCGCAACTGAAAATAAGCACACGGTTCTTGAATGGTAAATGCATTGGGTAGCGTCATAGTCGAGTAAAGCACCTTCCAGGTACATATATGTGCGTGAGCGTAGATGTAGGAAAATAGAACGTTAACAAAGACGACACAGCCAACCGCTCTCTTTTCTCGCCCCTCACTCTCTCTACTGCGGTTCTTAAAAGATGTCAAAAACAAGAATATACCCGCGGGAATAGAGAAGGATATACGAAATAAGAAACCATTACGGTGGAGTGTATCACCCAGCATACGAATACGAGGAAGTGCAAATAAAAGGAGAACTGTCAGGCTACAAGGGTTAACCGTGGACGGTGGCGGAAATATTATTAGGCACGGCGGTAAATTCGTTCGGGTTCCTAAAATGGGGGGGCCCCTTAATACTAAATTTGGCTAGAATGCTTACAGGTAGAAGGAACCGTTCCGGAAGCGAAGGCGCAGCGGCGGGTGCAGCGACAGCGCAACCAATAATGCTACAGACCATACAAAGACCAGTCGCATCGCAAAACCAAGTACGCCTAGCGGTCAGAAGTGCACCTCCGGCAGCTGAAAAAACAAAACGTCCTCGTGCATAAGAGGATATATATATATATATAAAAAAAAAAAAGGAAATAATTTTTAATTAAATTTTGTATACATACATAAATCTCGGTTACGTTTGTTTATTATAATTTAGTTACCATATTTACGAACAAAAATGCATTATGTGAAAATATCTAACAGGCTCGTAGCACAGCCAACTGTAACAATAATACGAATCAAAAACATTAAAAGAAAGATCGAATCAACAGTAGGAAAATAAGTAATATTATACGATACATTATAACATACTGTTATGCCATATTTTACAAGTTTAACATGGATAACCTACAGTGGGATTAAATATTTAGTTAATAATTAGTAGAAATAACTTGAAGATTATTACACTCTATGAATTTATAAATGAGAATTTTGCAATATTGCACTATATTATAAAGGGAGAAGAGCGTGAACAAAAACAATAAATGCTTACACAAAAAAAACAATTTAGCGAATTTGTGTAAAGGAGGAACAAGGACATGTTTTTTTTTTCTCTCAACCTTTTTACTCCTACGTTAGAAATCTCACATACAATATAAACAACATTACACGAACATTACTCTAGCACAAACATGTAAATTAAAAAGGGTAATCGCCATCGAGGACGATAGCGGCGCGGCCTCGGACGTGTCACGTACGATATCATAGCTACACGTACGTGCGCCCCCTCTTTTTGGGGCCTACTACAGATGATTGTAGTGGGAAAGAGCAAAGCGATAAGCCGATAGGATGCTAAAAGGAGCGCTCTCTCTGGCTGGAACCGTCAAGGACGAAGGTCGTACACACGCGACGCGCTCTTCTCTCGTTTTTGCATTAATAAAGACGTTGATACTAGTTCCTCGACTATTTACTTCGTGCGCACCCCAAGACCATAGAATCCTACGCAACACCAAATTCTAGGCAATTTTGTCCAATACTTTACTGTGGGAGACTGACTCAGAAATTTTTGCTGCATGCATACATAATGATAAAAAGTAACGGAATGAGTTTTTTCAGAAATAATTAGAAAGTTTTAAGGATAGAATGCTATCAAAAATTATTAGATCATGTGATGAACAGCACTTCAAATTTTTCAAAAAATTTTAAAAATGAAAAAATTGAAAACCTTTTTATCTTACCATCTACTTATATAGGTGGACCTAGATACATGCAACAACATTACTAAGATGCTATGGCTATCATAAGAGAATTTGTGATGCCAGACTTATTTGTAATTGTAACGTGTAATCCTAAATAAAAAAAATTAAAACTAGTTTTTAAAAAATTTTTAAAAGATACATCATTACTTGACATTCCAAATATAGCAGTAGGATTATTTTAAACAAAATTGAAACTTATTTTAGATGATATCGTAAAAAATAACATTTTTGGTTTAGTTGTTGCATTTGTCTATACCATTGAATTCCAAGAAAAGGGATTACCCCATGCACACATTCTTGTTACCTTCAACGAAAACAATAAGTTAATAACCCCTGAACATTTAGGCACATACATTTCAGCTGAAATACCCACTTATGACAAAAAATTGAAAAAATTGATTATAAAACATTTGCTTTACAAACCTCATACCAATAATAGTCCGTGTTATTAAAAAGACGATAAAATTTGCAAGAAATTTTTTCCAAAATCCTTTACCATGAAAATGAGATTCACAAAAAATTGTTATCCAGAATATAAAAGATCGGACAATACAAATGGTAACAATAATTACAGAATATGTGCGTTCATTCCAAGCATCAAATATATTTTCGATTACATACTTAAAGGTGGTGATAGGGTTTTTTGTAAAATTAAAAAAAAAAATGAATTCGAAAATGAAGAAATATTTGATTAAATATCACAATTTATTGATGGTAGATATTAAAGTCCTATGGAGGCCGCTTAAAGGCTTCAAGAATTTTCTGTTTGTGGTAGCAGTAATTTCGTATTTTATTTACCTGTCCATATTGAGAATAAACAAAAAGTTGTTTTTGAAGAAAATGTATAGAAAAATGCTTTAAAAAATGGGAAACTCCGTTAACAGAGTGGTTTGAATTAAATTAAAATAATAGTTTTGCTAGATCTATTAAATATGTCAATATTCCTAAACATTACACATGTAATAGTCAAAAGAAACAATGGGTTATACGTAGTCGTTTTGAAAAGAATATTGCTATTGGTAGATTGAATGTTGTTTCTTACAAAGGCCAGGATAAGTTTTTTTTTAAATTAATATTAAATAAAGATAAAGGTA
This sequence comes from Copidosoma floridanum, assembly GCF_036245765.1. Lineage (NCBI taxonomy): Eukaryota > Metazoa > Arthropoda > Insecta > Hymenoptera > Encyrtidae > Copidosoma > Copidosoma floridanum. The sequence continues at coordinate 1,067,537 of NW_028321899.1, forward strand.
AAAAATTCTTTACAGATTTAAAAACTATTAACAATATAACTTATAATACATTTGAAGAAGCAGCTATCAGCATGGGGTTAATAGAACACGTTTCACAAATTGACTTTATTTTCGAAGAAGCATGCAATGTCAAGTTATCAAAACAACTTTGAAAATTTTCTGTTTGGTTTCTAATATCTGAAAACTTTCGAGGTAATGTGATTTGGAATACATATAAAAAATTTTTTGTTGTAGACTCTAAGGACAGTTATGAAAATGATACACTCTTACATACAAATGAAATTATTAAATTTGAAAATGTGTTTCGTAAAGATTTCAGTTTACCAACCAACAGAATCGATTAAAAAAAATAATAATGTTGACTACAGTCAATGTATATTTTGTAAGAAAAAATTTAATGAAATGCTTGCTCTGTTAAATCAAGATCAAAAGATTATTTTTGACGAAGTTATCAAATTAAAAAAAAAAATTTTTTTTATTGATAGTCCTGGTGGTTCCGGAAAGATCTTTTTATATAAAATACTGATTTATTATTTTATTTTGATTCATAAATAGGTAATTTCAATGGCTTACACAAATTGCTTGATCTTCCAAAAGGAATGACGAGCCACAGAACTTCAAGATTGCCTATTAATTTTAGTACGATAGAAACTGCATTTTTAGAATTGGATTCAGATAAAAAAAAATTACGGGAAGCAAATGTAATCATTTGGGATGTAGCCTCGATGATACCTAAGAAGGCCTTAAAAATCGTTGATAGAACTTTAGAGACATATGCAATTCAACAGTTGCTTTTGGGAGTAAATTAACCATTTTAGGAGCAGATTTTCGTCAAATTTTTCCGGCACTAAAAAATGCTAACAAAATTGCTATAATAAAAAACTCTATTAAGTATGTCCACCTTTGGCCTTTGATAAATATATTACGATCTAATAAAAAAATTCGTTTAATTGATGAACAGTTTTTCATCATTCTTGTTAGACATTGAGAAAGGGAAAGTTTAAACTTTTAGCATACCAAATGAATGGAAAACAAGCGACATTGGTTTCAAAATTTCTCATAAAATCAACGATTCTGCATTAAATAATATTATACCAACATCTCACAATGAATACACTTAATTTTTTAACAATACAATTTTGAGTTATATGAAAGGTGACACTAAAATTTATTACAACATTGATTACGCGACTCACAAAGGAGTTCATAAAACAGGTAATAACATGTATATCAGTTTTCTAATAGAATTTTTCAAATAATATCAGAGAAGGTCCTTAACCACACGAATTAAAATTAGAAATTATTTCTATAGTAATGTTAATAAGAAATTTAAGTATATCAGACGATCTTTGTAATAATACAAGATTGAAAATAACAAAATTATTCAAGTATAATATAGAAGCAGAAATAATAACGAGAGAACAAAATGGAAGCAAAGTTTTTACTCCTAGAATATCACTGAATACTGGCACCTCATTATCATCACCTCTTGTCTGACATAGAAAACAGTTTCCCTTTGTATTAGCATTTTCTATGACTATCAACAAATCACATGGACAGAGTTTCGATTCCTTAGGATCATATATTGATAAACCTTTATTTTCTCACGAATAACTATACGTTGCTTTATCAAGATGTAAGAATCCGTAAAGAATTCTTATTCAAATTGAATCCGAGAATAAATCAGAAATTGAAAATATTGTTTGAAATAAGCTTTTTTAATAATTCGAAAATATGTAACTTGTATTTATTTTAGGTAACAGTTTTTTTTAGGAGTTATTAAAATTCTTACATCACTGACACATTCAGTTATAAATTAAATATACACACAATATTCTATGTTTTTTAGGTTAGTAATCGTGAACAACCAGAAACGTTATATCATAGTAAAAATTTTTTACTGTTACTATTTACTACCGTCCTGAAAAAAAAATATTTAACTCATACAAACCTCACTTACAGATGAAATTAAGGTAAGAAAAATAATTACAAAAATCACAATCAAGTGGATAATATCTATAACTTGTAATTATGAGTAAACATATATTTTTCAGAAATAATGATATATATTCTTGCAACATCTGCAGTATAAAATTTTTAACCCCTGAAAAATTAAAAATTCATAAATGGAAACATAAAAAATTAAAGTATTTTTTTTAAGTTTGTGGAATTGTTTTTACGACGGAAAAAAATTTAGTAAGGCATAAAAAAGAATAGACATATGTTAATTCATGAAATCCATGAAAAAAAATATGTGAAAAATGTGGAAAGGCTTTTAGAAGAACAGACAGGTTAAAACGACACATGAAATGTCACAACATTAAATTAACAAAATAAATTATTGTTTCAAAAGTTTGGTTGCGTTTGTCTATTTAATTATACCTGCTCCTGAATTTTGTCCTTTTGTTAATAAAGTCCTTAGTTAATCAAAAATTTTATATTTGGAAAGAGTACACATCGACCAGAAAGAGCTTGCAAATGTAAGGGTTCAATTAAGTTAAAAAAGTTATGGTACTTTAGAGACACATAGAGAGTAAGAGTCAAAAAAGGGACAGAGGGGGACCTATGACCAGTGACTTGAAAAACCCTAAGACCGAGATATGACTTGAGTACTAAATTACATATATTTCTTGACATTTTAGATGGTAAAATATTCTATAAATAAGTATTTATTAGGGGGAAGGTGAAGAGGGGTAGAGAGAGCGAGAGGGAGCTAGGGGGGACAGGGAAAGTGGGGGAAGCTTACTTAAATATTAGTTGATGAAAAATGACGTAAAAACAAGCAAATAACTACGTGAATCGATGGGGAGCTGAGGAGGAGCTGACGGGCAGATAAGGGGGTGCGGGGCGGGGGAGCGGGGGGGCTAAGACTTACTTTCGTCAATACAACTATATAATATAGTAAGTTATGTATGTATATATATATATATATATATATATATATATATATATATATATATATATCACTTAATTTAGTTCAAATAACAGTCATTTTCTTGAAATTAAGTCATATGATTATTAGAAAAATCAAAGAAAATTTGTTTTTGAAAAAGTCATACAAGGACAGCGTGGACATGTGAGAAGTGAAAAGGAAGTTAAGATCGGTTTACATACCAAGTATACTCTATGGGAGATAAAGGTCATTGAAGGAGACCCTATACGAACAATATAAAAGTTATATGTAGGATTTTTTATAAACAGATTTGAGTAAATATGAAGTTTTTGAGTTTTTTAGTTATAAAAATGTACTTTAAAAATGTATGGTTTTGCTTTTGTTCTATTTTCAGCTTGCTATATACATTTTTTGTGCTGATTGTTTATTTAATGATAATATAACTAGACAATAATATACATAAAAAATTAAGTTATTACAATTATTTCAGAAAGTAAACGTATGAACTCATTAGATTTTCGACTAAGGACCACATTTTTATCAATTTAAAACCTTGTGGACAGCTTGTAGAATGGCAGAACAGAGCCAACAGTTTATTTCTGATTTTTATGTATTTAGACAAATTCTTACGAGCAGTAATCTATAAAGAACAGAGATATGTAACAGCAGCAAACACATTCCTATATAAAACGGAAAGATTTGAAAAACGAGAAACAACTCGTGTATCGCATTCTTGAAGATTTTTAATTCGAGATTCGTAGAAAACTTGTATTAGTCTATTAAAGAAACTCATGAGGTACAAGTAAATATAAAAACTTGGTAAAAGGGAGCACATTTTTTATCAAACAAAATATTTGACGTTTTGTCGAAACCAAAGTCAAGCTCTTTAGAAATCTAAAAAAATACAATAAATTATTCAGATTAATGTTACAAATGTTGAAGCCGCTACTTGAAATAACTAAATCCTAATTCATAACAACAGGTAACAACTCACAAATACGAGAGGCACTTCCCCTTTTACATCACAATTGTATTCTATTAACAGTGACACATGTTCAAAGTCATATAACTAAATTTACAATAATTAAAGTCATATGAAAAACAATAGAACGTTAAAAAACTTATTGCTTTATTTAACTGGAACACTAAGTATATTGAAACAAAAACACATTGTCGTTATGCCGACCTAACAATAAGAGAAAAACTGAGAGTCAGAAACCCATACATAGATGCCCCAAACCACATAATTTAACCCTTTTACCAAGTTTTTATATTTACTTGTACATTATGAATTTTATATTGGAGCAAGATGAAGAGGAAAATTGTATTAATTATCGTGGATTTACTAATTATCTAAGAAACTGATTTTTTTTATTTGTACTTGTTTACAAAAGACAGAGAATAAGCATTATCAGCAAAAGTTTTGCAAGCTGCTAAAGTATTTTTAGATTGAAACGATGAATCTGTAAGTTTTGAAGCTTTCTTAGTCATAGAGAGCACTATGGCTATTTTTTGACTTTGTGGTGTGTGTGAAAAAAAGTTGAGAATTCTACCTCAAGCTAAGGGTTTTTTATAAAAGTGTATTGTACTAATGGAATTTATTGTGTGTATAGTGTGGATATCTAAGAAGGTAGGATTGTTGGCTTTGTTTTCGATTGTTAACTGTATAAATGGATTAGAACTGTTGAAAAGTTTCAAGATAGCTTATTTGATCAGTATTTCTTACTAATAGATATATAACATATCGTCAAAATATTTCAAACCAAGCAAAATAAAGTTATATTCACTGTTTAGTAGTGGGTTCTCCAAAGATTTTCATACAACTTTCGCAAACCAAAGTGAACAACAACCTCCAAAGGGGTTTACACGACTGCTTAAACGTTGTTATTGAATGAAAAGTAATGAGTATTAATTAGAAAATCAATTTCATTGAAAACTCTTATTCTGTCTATATCTTAGAAGCTAGTGGAGTTGTTAATTTCTCGCGATATACATCTTTTGATTAAGAAAAAAGAAAGATTGCTATATAATGAAACAACATTGAAAAAAAAACAAGACTATAATTATATGAAATTTCCAATTTCTTATTTTGTCTCTAACTTTATGAAAATTTTTTTATAGAACATTTTAATTTGTTTAAAAACAGTGAAAACCATTTATCAAGTTAATAAACAGGAAAAGCTATTGAAGATACGACTAATATAGCCAGAAAACCATCTTTATATGCTTTAATTAGGACATAGACTCTGGATAAATGACTTATATCTGAAAATGGAAATATTAGGCTCTGGAACTTCTACCACGTTAAACATGCCCTTAACCTTTTATTTCTTGATAGGATTCCGCACAGAGTGAGTACATTGGGAAATGACTTTTTTGCTATGATAGTCCTTTAATTTAGATAATATAAATCATGAGACAACATAGCATTTACCTTACATAAAAAATTATCTGCAACAGTAGCACCACTTTCATCTGCTCTAGTAACTACCAACAAATAGGATTATGTATGTAAGGTTAATGCCACTTTGTCTAGTGACTCATACTGCATTATATTAAGAGTCAATGACAGCAAATTAGTCATATTCTAATTGATTTACTTTGTAAAAAATTAAATCAAAAATGGGAGGATGAGAGCATGTTCAATGCAGTCGAAATTTCAGAGCCTGACATTTCCAGTTTTAACAAAAGTCGTTTGTCCAGAGCCTATCGCCTAATTAAGGCACATAAAGATAGTTTTCTGGCAATGTTAACCATTTACTTTTCCTATTTATCAACCAAATAAATGTTTTCCCTACTTTTTAAGAAATTTTTGAGCAAATTTAAATAGCCTGTAAAAAATTCTTACGAAGTTAGAAAAAAATTTAAAAATTAGGAATTTCAAATAAATATTTCTTTGTTTCATTTCACGTAGTATTATTATTCATCAATGTCCCATTTTTCTTAACAAAATGATGTTTATCGCAAAAAGTTAACGATTTTCGAATCCTTTTAGGTATAGACAGATTAAACTTGTTGAATAGAATTGACTTTCTCATTAATTCTTATTGCTTTTCTATTAATGGCAACGTATGCAAGTAATCTTGCCGAATAGGCACGATGGACTCTGCTGACCGAAAATGATAAACAAATAAGATACTATTTCGTACAATATCATAGCAACACGAACGTGCTACCCCTTTTTCTGGGGCATACTACAGATAATTTTAGTGGGAGAGAGAGAAGGCTTAAGCAGATACGATGCTAAAGGGGACTCTCTGAATGGAACTGACTAGGACGGAGGTCGTACACACGCGACGCGATCTTCTCTCATTTTTGCATAAATAAAGACGTTGATACTCATTCGTTGACTACTTACTTTATGCGCATCCCAAGACCACAGAATCCTACGCAACAGCTTTGGTATTAAAAATGGGATGGTCAACGTAATTAAAAAAAAAAAGGTTATTTTTTTCGGTTTTTGTCGACGGTAAAGTATCTACTCGTGATTTTTGAGAAGCACACATAGTGTCGTGCCATGATGTAAACAAGGAACCGCTATGAGAGAAATTGGCAAAACAAGTAGTTCCTAAAGCACAAAAAAAGCAGCTTTAAATCAAGGACCAAGGCAAAAGAATACCTGGGACTGCGACAGGGGATCAAGCAAACAAGGATGTTAATGGTTTTAGTTGCCATCGTTCTAGCCAAAGGCATATTGTAAGTACTCAAGACTTATTAATTAATAAATAAATTTATACTGTCTTAGGAGTTCTGTTGAAAATTTAAGTGCGTTATAATTTTATTTTTCTTGCTATATTCATTTTGCGTTTGTTGTCCTCCTTATAGTATTGGTGGTGCGTTGCTAGAGTAATTTATAGTGTGTCAGAAAGATTTTGGATCGTTAAGAAAATTAATCAGGTTGAAAGCAAGAAGATAATAAATGAAAAAATAGTAATAAAATAAGACACACGATAAATGTTAAAGTGAAACGGGCTTATCATCGTGGAATAGGAATGCAAAGAATCGTAGAGAAATTCACTAAGAAGTGTTTAAGTTTTCCCTCACAAGCAGGAAATAAATAAATAAAAAAAAAAGATAACAAAGGATCTACAATAGAAAACTTTGTTGAAGGTCAAAGTGACGTAATTAGTGTTAGAGAGGACAAAATACCCTCATATTCGGAAAACGAGTCAGAGTCGGATATACTGACTGTATTTTTAAAGACACACTTCCGAAACTCAAATGGAATGGAAAAAAAATGGGCAAGAAACAGCGTTTGCTAATGTTAAAATTCTTTAAGTAAATTAAACTAGAGAAAATTAGGGAAAAAGTCTCACAAACAACGTCATGCATAATAAGGGCAGGTGCAGAATATATAAACACCGTAAGAAACGATGCGGCGAATATGTCACCTTTAAAGAATGCAGTTTATACAGCTGAAAATGGGATGAGCGAGATTTCAAGGGACGTAAGCTTGTACTCGAAAGATAGGCTTAACAGTAAGGATATACAGGATATGCTTTAACATGCATTCAGATGAAGAGAAAAACAAGTGGTGCAGCAAACAATACAGCAATGTGTGCCACAGATTTTGGAGGAAGTACTAACACAAAATTGTAGGGAATAAGAACTTAGCCATAAAAACAATTGGGGCTCAATATCGAGGATGTAGGAAAAGGTAAGAATGTATAAGGAGCACCAAACGGGAATTCCAAGTTTTTTGGGTACGAGGATGCACGATGCTAGACCCAGCTACGAGCCTACAGGCTTAATAAATTAAGGTGTGAGAGGCTAACTAACAGCACCGTCATCTGACTGGCCGTTTTGGGATAATAGCATAAACGGGAAACATATTTTGTGAGAGCAGCAACATCAAGCGAAGCCAAATCCAACTTATATAATCCCTATCATGAGTCAACAGTGAGCAGAAAACACGTAGCCTGTAAGCATGACTTTAGAGGTACACTAGGCGGTGAACTTTTGGGGATGGAGACGGATTAGTTTTGCACCCATTTGTCGCTGTTTAATACCGCTAACGCATTTTTACTTATTATATCACGGTGATTTAGAAGCATGGTAGGCATTGACACACAGCTAGCCAAACTTAATTCACTGTCTCAGCTGAACAGCAAGTTAGTTATTCAGTACTGCAGCCAGGCGCAACGGCTGCATAATAAAATAATGATAACTCATGACGCCAACCCCCAGCTGTTCCAAATTCAGAAAACTGCCTTAAAGAAGTCCACAGATACAGAGTCAGCAAAACAGTTTATCTATGGGTTGAAAGCGCCATACAGTTAGAACATGGTTGGGGTAAAATCTGTAACACTGGAGGAAACAATTGAAGTGGCTATTGACGTAGACAACGAGTTAAGTCTACGTCAAATACCACCCAATAATTTTAGCACATATGCAACATGAAATTGTTGCTTTGGTAAGAGAAACCTAAGCATAGGCATGGTAATCAGTGATGCGGTGGAGGTAAAGAGTGATACGGATGAACGGGATGGCAACCGGGATGTTAAGTGGTGTTCATATTGTCAAGAGCATTGTGTACACTCTACGAGCGGGTGCAAAAGACTATGGAGAGAGGCAAATAACGGAAGAATAAAAGACCCCGATTGGCCTGAAACAGAACCGCGCAAGAGACTAACGGAGATGGAGGACATAAATGGAGGAAGACTTGCGTACGATGACCAGCACAGTAATTCTGACCCTAGAAATTGCCATAACAAACATAATAGCTACAAATTTAATTATCAAAGTTATAATAATAATATTAATAATAATAATAATAATAACAATAATAAGAACATAAACTTTAATAGCAACAATAGTCGTCCTCTGTGGAATAATTACAGAAACAATAGTAGGCCAGTCGAAGATAATAGGAACTGAAATGATCGAAACAGGGAAAATAATTACGCACTAAACAATAACAATTACAATAATCATAATCAGTGGAAGAAAAATAGTCGTAATAACTGCGCGCCTGGTAATAACAACTATAATCATCATAATCAACGACGAGAAGATAGTTATAATAATTATTCACTTAGTAATAACAACTATAATAATAATAATTAGCAACGGGAAAATAATTGTAAGAATTACAGACCCCCGGACAACAGTTAATACCTCCAAGATAAGCGAGGAAACCAGAATAGTCGATATTATCATGAGAAAAATTCGAGAACAGACGGATCCCGCGTGGAGGATTTAAACACCCAGGATGCTTGATGCACTCCTCAAGCGACAATAAAGACACTTGGCAGCAGAGAAACAGTAGGTGTACAGGTAGAAGAGCCACTAGCTACCAGTGCGAGCGTTGATATGATGACAAAGAGAGATATTTTACCTTGAAACAGCCCTCGAATGGAAAAAGAACGAAATAATAATGGAAGTGAGCCTCAGCGTGAAGCAAAAATAAATATATCTCAAGCAGGTAGGACACCCCCCTTGGTATTTATGAGAAGCAGTGAACTGAGAGGTGGAAAAGCTCAATTTTATGCTGATACAGGAGCTGAAATTTTCATTGTAAAGGAAAACAGTGTTCTTTCAAATACATTCTTTGACGTGAGGAACCGAGTAAGAATTGTGGGCTCTACGCATGAAGAGTGTAGCACTTTAGATGTAGTTGAAATACCCTCTTAATGGCCTGATGTATAGGTTGCATATGGTCCCACGCGACTTTCCAATAGATGGGGAAGCGATAATTGGATGGGACATTTTTAAATTATATCAAGGCCGCATAAGTGTGGCAGAAAATATGTTTAAATTGGGAGGAATAAAAATGAATTTAATCGAGCCAGAGATGCTCAGTATTCTAGCCAGGTCACGGCAAGTCGTATATGCCCACGTCAAGATGGTGGGTTCTTTTGCAAAGAATAAGAGAAGTAGTTTCATTTTAAAATCTTATAGCCACAAATAATCGTGAAAAAGTTTATGGTGAGTGTATAAACACACTAGATAAAACAATTAGAATATCGGTACAGGAAATTGATTTATTAGAGGCAAGGTAACACAAGAATCTGAGCCGTTCAGCGTCAAGGAGGACGACGCAAGGGGCTTAAATGAAGCAATAATGGGGCTGTTTTAGACAAAAACAGGAACAAAAAAAATTGATGTTAGTTTGACGGCAAATTAAATAAAAATAAAATGGTGGGAGTGGGAAAAATAATGAAACTCGTAAACGTGTCTTTCTGTAACGAAGAGGAAAAATCACATTTGAAAAAACTTATAAAATATAATTTATTTGTGTTTGGCCTAAATGACTAACCGCTAAGGGCAACTTATATTTTGAAACACCGCATCATGACTACAATGGACAAACCCGTAATGGCAAAGCACTATAAGTATCTGCCGGCACTAAGAAAGCAGATAAAAAAAGGGATAGAGAAATTGCTTGAGCAAGGAATTGTCAAGCCCTCGAAATTAGCGTATAGCTCGAACATATGGATTGTACCCAAGCATGTGCGGCTGAATGGGGAGAAGCGCAGGCACGTGGTGACCAAATTTAGGCAGCCTTATGGAATTACCGTAGGAAGCTACTATCCCTTACCATTGCACAATGATATATTCGAGCGCTTAGCGTCAGCTTGATACATAACAGTGGCTGATTAGAAACAGGGATTTTTTCAAATAGAAATTCATAAAAATAAGGCACACAAACAGCATTTTTTGGGCCAGACGACCATTGTCAGTATAAAAGAACGCCAATAGGATGTACGGACTTGCTCAGTTTATTTTGAAGAGCATTATTACTCGCTTTGGTGGGTCTACAAGGGCATGAAATCAAAGTGTATTCACATGACATCATGGTGTTCATTCTGAACTTTGAAGAGCACAGGAGGCGTTTAACTTGACTTCTAAAGTTCTAAAGCTGCTTCTTGAGGCAAACTTAAGAATCAGTATGAAAAAATTCCAATTTTAGAAACGCGAGGTAAAAGTACTGAGATACGTAGTAGGAAATGGACAAATAAAAACACATTTAAAAAAAACAGAAGCAGCGACAAAATAGCCGAGACCCATAAATGCGAAAAAAATTAAACAATTTCTTGGATTTGTCGGATATTTAGTCAATTTATCCAGAATTATGCCAAAATTAATCGACCACTTTCCAAACTTTTGAGAAAAGGAATAGAGTTCAAATGGGAAGAGCAGCAGGAGCAAGCTTTCAAAACACTAGTTGACGCATTATGTAGTGAGCTGGTACTCATTACACCTAATCTGCAGAAGCCCTTGAAAGTTACAACGGATGCGTTAGAGTACGCAATAGAAGCAATATTAAGCGAAGATAAATTGGGGAAAGATTAACCGTGTAAATATGCTTCACGATACTTTTAAGGGAGCAAATTACGCTACCTGATGTATGATAAAGAGCTGTTGGCCATAAGATTTGCAAAAAAACAGTTTCGGCTGTACGTATTTTGGTGCAAATTTACAGTGGTCAAAGTTCCTGAACCACTAAAACATTATCATACGTCAAGGAAGCCTGATACAAGATTTAACAGGCTAAGAACGGAACTACGAGGCTACGAGTTTGAAGTAGTAAATCGGCCAGGCATTTCAAATAGAGCACTTAATGCACTCTCTTACTTGTAACTCTCTTACAAATAACGAAGCTTGCTTACTCTTAACATCAAACTCCTAGGCCAGTAGAACTAGCGCGAGCTTGACCACTGGTCGAGTGAGAGTAGAGATAGCGGTACGGACTTCGACAACTCTAACAGATTTATTTGATCCTGCGAATACCTGAGTCACCTGGCCTAAAGGCCAATGAGAAGGTGGAGTATTCTCTTGGAGAATTAGTACTAGATCATTGACTTGACTTGCTCTTTGTTTGAAAATCCACTTTTGTCGACCTTGTAATGAAACAAGATATTCGCTAGCCTATCTCTTCCAAAAATGTTCGAGAGAGGATGAAATGAATCTCCATCGTCGTAACGGGATAAATTCTTCTCTTTTTAACTGAGGTTCGGGGGTAAGGAGGGCAGGTTTGTAGCTCAGGAAGTGGGCAGGCGTGAGTACCTCTAAATGGAAAGGGTCATCTGATTGTGGAACTAGGAGGTGAGAATTTAAACACGCCTTTATTTTGCATAAGAGAAAGAAAAATTCTACAAAGGTGAGCACCTGGTTGCCAATCACTCGTTTTAACAACCGTTTAGCTGATTTAACAGCGGCTTTCCACGAACCACCGAAGTGGGGCGCCGAAGGTCAGTTGAAATTCCAATTGGTTTCAGCTTTCAGAAATTTATTGCTGAGGTTGTATGATCTTAAAAACTGGCAGAGCGTCTCCTTCACTTCGGAAGATGCACCTACAAAATTGGTACCCCTATCACTGTATAAGTGCGAGCAGTACCCTCACCTGGATGTTAACCGACTAAAAACAGCAAGAAAGGCCTCAGAAGAGTAGTCTTCTGCCACTTCAAAGTGTACTGCTCGAGTGACCATACAAATAAAAATATAAATGTACTCTTTCTGAGTTCCCTTTCCTGTTGATTTGGTCAATCGGATAGCGTAGGGACCCACGTAGTCCACACCCGTTTTAGTAAAAGCTGGACATTCCAGTATTCTGGATGATAGTAAATCTTTTATCATTGGAATTTATACATGCAGTTTGGCATTATACTGAATACAAGGAATACATTTAAAGATTTTATTACAAACTACTTGACGCCCTCGCACAATTCAGTAGGCTTGGCGAAGAGATGTCAAAGTAAGAAGAGTGACACCATGTAAAACTAAGTTATGATGATAATAAAGTATCAAGTCAGTCAGATAATCTTTGGGAGCAAGAATTAGAGGGTGCTTAGTTTGGCTAGGGATCGAAGCTTTTCTAAGTTCTTCCCCTACTCTAATCACTCCATCGACATGAATAGGATTTAGCTTGGCGATGATGCTGTTTCTGTGTTATGGAACCTGCTCAGATTCAGATAAAGACGAGTTTTTTAAAAGTATACGGTATTCGTGCAAAAATCGGAACATCTGATGAACACGAACCCAAACTAATCGAGCATTGTCCAGTTCTGATAATGTCAAACAATGGCTATCTAACCTTAAAGTACCGGATGAATTTAGAAAAGACAATTCTTGTGACGTCAAAATTTCAACGTCATTACGTTTAGCAGACCTTATTCAATTTGACGTACGTTGGCATTTGAATATTAACCTAAATATAAACCTTAGGCAGTAACTTGTAACCTTGAGTAATTTATGCCAACAACTGTAAGTGGAGTAGGTGTCTGGTAACTTATCTTGGCATTCTAATGCATTTACACAAAGCATTTCATTCAGAATAGTGTCTTCAGGAGAATTTTTAGGTGAAATGTCGGAAAAAACGATTTTACGAGCCCTCAAAAAATAGGGCCCTTGAAATCAAACTTTCTGACCAATAAGTTGCTTGGGCAGAACCTCGCGAGAGGCAAGATCTTCTGGATTCTCTTTTGTTTTGACATGATGCAAATAGGCTGTAGGTGTTAAGGTTTGAATTTTAGAACACCTATTAGCAACGAAGGTAGGCCACTTAGATGGAATTGATTTTATTCAACACAAAGTGTCCATAGAGTCGGTGTAAAGGTGAATAGCCGAAGCCTGAATCTTTGTAGTTGAGACATGATAATTCACTAGCTTCGAAAGTAAGTGAGCACCACACAGCTGGAGACGAGGAATGCTGAGCGTCTTTAGTGGTGCCACTGCAGCATAAGCTCGTTTAGAAGCATCAGAAAATCCGTGGATTCTTAGTATCGGGTTCACGGGTTGAAAATGATTACAATGTGGAATTCTAATCTGATCTAAAATTTAAGCTTTGTTGATCCACTCACTTCATTCCTTCAAAAGATCAGAAGAAAGTTTTTCATCCCACGGTACCTTCAGCAACCATAATTCTTGTAGTCACAAATTAGCTTTAATAATAACGGAAGAAATCCAACCAAGTGGGTCAAAAAATTTGGCTAACTAAGAAAGCACACTGTGTTTAGTCCAAATTGGATAAGAAGATGGTAAGTTGACCTTAAAACTGAATCTATCGAGATTGGGGTTCCAGTTAAGACCCAAAACTGATGTGACCTCATGGTCATCTTCCAGTTGAAGCGGATTGAAAGAATGGAATTCTTCAGGGATCTTGGCTAATATCTCTTTGGAGTTGCTTGACCATTTTTGTAACTTGAAACCGCCTAGCTTGGTCAGAACATCCAGCTATTCTACCTTTTGCTAAGATTCTGTGAGTGTATCAGTGCCCGATATGAAAACGTCCATGTATACTTCAGTACTTAAAATCTCTGCTCCAAGAGGAAGAGTATCATGGTAAAGAACAGCTAATTCTTTCAATACCCGAAAGGCAAGGAAGCGTGAAGAAACTAAGCCGTAAGTAACGGTATTGCGCTGATAAGTAGATAGAGGTTGCGAAGGGTCTTCTCTCCAAAGGATAGCCTCAAAGGGTCGATCTGCCGATTAAACATTCACCTGACGAAACATTTTCTCTGCGTCAGTGGAAAAGATAAACCAATAGAATCTCCATTTCATTATAAGATAAAATAACGTAGCTGAAAGGTTTTGTCCCTGTTATTGGATAACTACACGCAATTTAGGTGACGATCTTGAAAGGCTTAGAACTCCATGATGTGGGAGGTACCAAATTGTCAAGTTTTGGTTAGCTAAACACATATGGTTCAAATCGATGTACTCTTGTATGAACTCCCTGTACAATTCGAACAATTTTAGGTTCAGTTTGAACTTAGATTCAAGACGAAGAAACATGGCACGAGCTTACTAGAATGACTCTTTCCGCGAAGCTACCAAAACGTCTGCAGAATCCTTGAAGGGCAGGGACACTGTGAAGCGTCCGGCTTTATCTCGAGTGTAGTTTTCGATGATTATTTTTTCGCATATCTGCTCGTCTTTAATGAGAATAATTTTACAGCTCAGAGGCTCTTCTACCGGCCAGAACTTCTGCAACAAATCGCTAACATTATCTTTCTGAGAAATATTGAGAGATACGACTTGATTTTGGACCGTATTAAGAGTGCTTATAGCACCTGATAAAAGCCAACCGATTGATGATTTTACAGCAGTAGAGTAGTTAGGACCTTTCTTTATTATGGGTCCCTCGATAATAGTTGCGTAAGTCACAGCATCAAGAAGGAGATCAACGGGATCTTTGTTCAAGAAGTACGGATCAGCTAATTGAATGCCTTGAAAACAATCCAATTGCACTTTTTGACTAATGGCAGGCAGAAGGTAAGAGGACACTCTCTTTCTGACAAGAGTGCTAGTTTCCAAAGAGAACTTGGACTCAAAGTGCGGTTTAATTTTAAATGTAACCAATTGGGTAGCATTTGCTTTGACTACTCCTCCAAGTCCCGTCAAAACAGCACAAGTTTTTTGAGGCTTCAAACCTAACACTTGGACAAGTGACCTAGATATAAGCGATGCTTGAGAGTACGGGTCAACGAGTGCTCGGACTGTCAGAACTCTACCCGACAGAGAGACGATTTGGATTCTCGCAGTAGCCAATAACACAGTATTGGAGCAACACGCAGAACTAGTATTAAAAATGACTTAAGCATCAAGAGCCTTGTCAGCTTTGGTAGTGTTTTTTCGGTCAACACCTTTTTCTTGAGATTGAGAAGAACTGGAATCTCTATGCATCAGAGTATGATGCTTTTGTTGGCAGAAGGCGCAAAGAGTGGTAGAACGACAATTCCCGAACTTGTGCGGACCAAGGCAGTTAAGGCATAGTTTTGCCTTGAATTGAATAGATTTTTTAATTGGCCATAGCTTGAACTTAAAAATCTCACATAATCGAACATGGTGCTCGCCATTACAGCAAGGGTATACAAGGTTTGTAGACGTAGTCTGATGAGACGAAGAAACAAAGGTGGCGTCTTTTTGTTTTTCCTGCTTGGGTGATGGATGCGCAACAGAGGGTTTCTGCTTAGGAATATAAGGTTCTAACGAAATCAAATGGTTATTTAAGAAACCTTTAAACTGAACCAGCGTAGGAGGGTTGGTAGAACTACCTAAATACCTTTGCCAATCCTTGGCAGTGGCATAGTCCAATTTATTGGACACAATTACAATGAATAAATCTCATAAACCGTGTTCAGAGCGCTCTAGGTTATCTAAAGCTGCAAGAGGCCTAAGAGTTTGGCTAATTAGCTGTTTTAGCTCAACAGAGGAGCTATTCTTCATAGACGGAGCGTTGAGTATCGAGTTTATAGAGCTGAAAACTAACCTCGTTTTATTATCGTAGTAGTCTACTAGAGTTGTCCAAGCCTGATTATAATTTTCTGACGTAAGTAAAATATTTTTTATCAAATCTGCAGGTTCACCCTTGACTTGGGTCCGCAGGAAATATTGCTTCATTGCCAGAGAAATTTCAGCTTTGTTATGGACCAAAGCTTTAAAAACATCATGGAGATAAGGCCAATCCTCTCTACTTCCCAAAAATTGTGGAAGATCGACCCGAGGAAAGCTCGAATACGAAGAAACTGGATCGCTACCCCTAAAGGAGGGTCATGAGAACTAATATTAACTCTGATACTATCAATGAAATCGGTGAAATCCCCTAAATTTAAGTAATATTGCTCCTCACCCCTAGGATACACGTCCTCCTTCAGATAAGGGTGATCCTTTGCGATAGGGGGGGTCCTGGCTCCAGATTAGACTATGAGTAGACTGAAATTCAGAAATGGCATTGTCCAACTGTTTAAACCGAGCGGTCGCCTGCCCGCAAGTCATCTTGGCTTGGCCGAACTTATTAAAATTTGCGGAAGAATTTCTAATCTTATTATGTGTTGCATACTGAGCTGAAGTAAGAGCTTCCATTTCGAATTTGTTTACAGGAGTGCGAGGGAAAAAAAAAGAATTGATGGAAAGAAAAGAGAGAACGAGAAATAGATAATATTAAGGTGCGGAAACAAAAACCTATACTGAAGGTGGGAACTATTTCCCTTTTCCCTTTCTCTTTCGATTTACCTCTATCCTCACTAAACTACCAGCCTTGCCACCATTCATAACCAAAAATCTTCTTTTATTTCTTAAACCACGGATGGTTTTACCGACTGACGACAGCTCAACAACTATATATATTACAATACTAATAATGTTAATAATTATAATGACGGTAATATTAACAATACTAATGACAGAAGCAATACAAAGTACAATAATAATAATAATAAAGCTAGTACACTGATATAGTATTATATAGGAATACAGGATAGACAGAAATATGCGTGTATAAAAATACACAGGGAAAAGCATTATTTTTTATTAATTCGCGATTAAACCAACAATAGAAAAATAAGTAATATTATACAATTCATTGTAATATACTATAATGCCATATTTTACAGATTTAACATCAATATGTTGCTGTAGGATCAAATCATTAGTTAATACATAGTAGAAATAACTTTAAGATAATTACACTTTATGAATTTATCAATAAGAATCTTGCAATAATGCAGTATTTTATTAAAAAAAAATAGCGTAAACAAAAACAATAAATTTGAACGCAAAAAAAAATAATTTAGTTAATTTGCGTAAATTATTAATAATTTGTTCTTTCTAATTTTTTTTTTCCTATGTTAGAAATGTCATAAATAACACAAATAACATAACACCAACATTACTCTAACACAAACATACAAATTAAAAAGAAAATCGTCATCGAGGACGATAGCGGCGTGCCCTCGGACGTGTCACGTACGATATAATAGCTACACGTACGTACGGCTCCTCTTTTTGTGGCCTTCTACAGATGGTTTTAGTGGAAAAGAGCGGAGGCTTACGTAGATAGGATGCTGGAAGGGGCTCTCTGACTGGATCCGGCGAGGACGAAGGTCGTACACACACAACGCGCCCTTTTCTCGTTTTTGCATTAATAAAGACGTTGATACTAGTTCCTTAACTATTTACTTCGTGCGCACCCCAAGACCATAAAATCCTACACAACAATATTGTTTGATGCATAAATAATCAATAAATGTAGATGCAAAAGTATAAGTGACAACAGTTAAACTGACGTCAAATATGAAATACTTATACAGGTTTGAATTCAGATTACATGACACAATACTAAATATCAAAACAGCAATAAATCAATGCCTATGGATAAGCGAAATTCGTTATAAATACCACAACTGATACGTATAGTCAGAAACGACCCGTACACACTCCACTTTAACCCAGCAACAATATAAGATATTGACTACGGTAAACTTACTGAACCAATCTCATTAACTTTTGAAGAAATATTAAATTTTTGCCATTCATGTACATAGGCTCATAATTTACCAAGTTACCCTTTTGTATCACATAAACAACTTAACAAATGCACTGCAATTGTCTAATTTGAGCTTAAGTTAAATTCTAATACTTCTCCCAATGTAAAAAAAACAGGAAAGTCCACCCTTTCCATTTTTTGGAGTCAGAGAAGTGAGGACAGAGTCTGTACTCTTGCCTTCAACAGAGGCAACGGAATGACTGATGCCCTAGGGTACCACAAGCCAACACTGTTCCTGACGACTAGCAGGGAAATTATTGTTGACTCAAACTCTACCAAATTTTTATATCATTTTTGCAACATCAAAAAAAGTCAAGACCACTTTCACTACCTGTAAATCAAATAATGTTTACCCGTGGTACGTAACGTAATATAATTTTTTTATTATCCTTATCATTTCAATAACAATAATAATAATAATTTTTATTATTATCATTACAATATATTATACATTGTTGTTATTATTATTATTGTTATCATTATTTTTTATTGTTGTTATTACTATTATAGTTGTTATGATAATCAACATAATTATTTTTACGATTATTACCAGTATTGTTATTGTTATTATAATCCTTTTTGATATAATAACTTTCTGTTATAGTATAACTATAAAGTATAGCAACAGCTACTGCTACTGCTGTTGAAAAAAAGTGTTCATATATATATCGTAAAACACTAATCACCTATTTACACAAGTATTAACTCAATTGTTAAGCAATTGTTACCGCTCTTTCTGCAGTAAATTTAGTTAAACAAACCAACAGTGCTTAGCATTAGTAGATATTGATAATGTTTATATTAAGTAATATTAAAATTTTGTGAAATTGGGATGTAAAGGGGTAAGAAAGGGTATGTAAGTAGGTATATTACCTCTTTTCTTTGGACGCTAGAAGGAGAGTAAGCCAGAAGTGGGAAGTGCTAATTTTTTAGTGACTTAACTAGAGCAGTTCTAGCCAATTTAATGTTTAGCTCTTGTCGTTTCTCTAAGATTAACCCCCGGCAAGGTTTCCTATGTCATTATCAGACAAGCACGTGACCAAGGTTTACTACTCCTTATAAAAAGGACTTAAGACCCCAGAAAAATCAGTGAATTCTTTGTTTTCACCTTTGAGCAGTTGACAAGATAGCTAGAGTCTGCCTCTGCTATCACTCAGTCTTTTACAAACGTGGCTTATACTTTAATTTGGATGTCTGTCGCACTGGTTTATCGTATTTAAGAGTGTTGATACTGAATAAAACCAAGTGTTTAGGGTTATAAAATTTTTATTCTCTTTTTCCCCTTTTTCTTGCCAGCGCAAGCATAAATTATAACGTGCACACCATTACTCGCTACAGTAGTGGTACTCATAAATCAACAAGAAATAATCAACTCTAACGTGCCCATTATTACTTGCTACAGTTGTACAGTTGTGGTGCCCGTGAAATACCGAAAAATAATAGAATTAAATATTGTGCACAGCATTACTCGCAATAGTAGTGATACCCCAGGACTCATTGAAATTTAATGACCTGTTGAATTGAACGTGAAATTGAGATTAAATACCATTAGATGTGGTGGTATTGATATATTCAAGACGGGTTGCAAATTATAATATAATTGGCCCCTCTTACGTCACTTCTGGAAACAGTACCCTTAGTCGGAATGGTATTAGTAGTTTTTAGATCGCAAACGGGATACCATTCAGTACGCTGCTTTAGGTAATACCGGCAAACATTTTTCACGCTGTAAGTAAGTGAATAGGGATACAGAAGTCACTTCAAGTAGTTTCAAAACAGTCGTAGCCCCTTTTCAAATATTGCATCGTTTGATTTAACTATCTTTTAGCCCCGCATCCTACGTAAGCACCTCGAAGAAATCGTCGTGCCAACGTAACACATGCCTTTACGCACACTAAACTCCTTTCTTTACATATATTATTGAATAAACTGGTTTAATAATTTGAAAATGTAAAAGGCTTATTTAAAAATGTTTCGTCTCGCAAAAAAACTGAGATTTTTACAGATCGTATAAATGCAACTTTGAAAGATTTTTTTTATAACATTACACGTTAAATTGCGATTTCTTGAAGAAAAAAAAATTAAAAACAAATAGTTTAGTGATTTGCCATTTTTTAGGGTATTTCAGAAATAGTTTTATTATACTTAGGATGCTTGAATAAGATTTGTTAAAAAAACCTATGTGTGATGAAGGGACATTTACTGGCATGTGATAGTATGCTATTGAAGAAAGTGGTACTACAGAATTGTTTGTCTTATTTTGTGCGATGTTTGGATAAGTTTTTGAACGCATTGTTAAAGATATAACTAGCACAGGAGATGCAAAATTGTTATTTAATCATTGGAAGATTCGATAAAACTGCATAGTCTTATTGTGCCATAAGTTATTATTCATAAGTGTTAAGCTGTGAAATTTTAAAATTTTTATTCAAAACAACCCGAACTCACGTAGAACAAGTCATTTCAGTAACAACTGTACCTTTTTTGTAGACAATACGGTTTTATAGTAGATATATTTACATTTATAATGACATCATCTGCCATACAATTTTATAGACGTATAACTCGTTACTTAAGTACAGAAGCACACACTGTCCACCGATTTGTTAAACTTAAAACTTTGCAGTTATAGAAGTATAGCTCCTTGCTCAAGTACCGAAGCACACACTGTTCGCTTCTTTATTAACCTTCAAACTTTACAGTTTTAAAAAATGACCCTTTCTACTTACTGTAACATAAACTATTGCAAGTTGTTTAGAATTGAACTCAGTAAGATAGTGGACTGTATAATTTATATCGCACACCGGATTTGGGGGAGCGTGAAAAAGGATGTAAATAAAAAGGACACAATAATAAATGCACAACACACTTTTAAACACTTAAGCCGTTTATTATAAAAAAACAATCTCTCTATTTAATTTTACTTTAACAAGTCATAATACTTGCTTACTTGCAAGATAAAAAAAGGAAGAACTAATTTTTGAGTCAGACGGAGAAATTACGTGTCAATCGAAAATGTGAGTCGTTTTCGTTACAGAAATCTTACATAAAAATGTTACACGGGAAAATTATAAACATGAGCGCAGAGCGACTTACCGAAAAGGGAGTTTGAGACTGACTGATGATAACCGCAGCAGCAGCAAGCTGCTGGACAAAGGTAAGTATAAACAGAGTCTATTGGTGTGTTAATAGACGCGTGCACGCTTATGATTAGCCCTTATAGGTAAGAGAATATCCTAAAGCGCGAGATTTCAAATCTCATAAAGTTAATTTTCTATTTACATCAGTATAATGTTACTGATGTTGCACATAGTCCCAAGGTTGATAGACAGAAGTGTAATGAATGTATGTCAATAACAAGTCTTAGAAGGAAAAAAGATTCCACTTACAAGAATTCACTTACAAGAATTCTAAATAATGAAAGCTTTTTTTTTAATATAATGACATTCAGCCGGTAACAATCAGTAATACAGATGTTTTACATAGTCTCAAGGTTGATGGACAGGAGTGAGACCGAATGTGCAGCAAAAGAAATAAAATACAACTAAGTACCGTGTGAATAACAAGTACCAGTAAAAGGCTTACCACGTACGATAGCAAACAATTAAAAAAATCAAAAGTACATAATAAACAAATTACTGATAATTTTATATATATTTTCGCAACGTTTGTGACTTTTAGATATGAGATTTAATAGTCATAATAGTAAATGAAAAGAAAATATAATTAATCTAAATAAGACTGATTATTATTGTGTCCTGACTCAAGTTCAGATACGATACGCAATAATAGTAGTTTGTGTATTGGGCTTACAAAACTAGATAAAACAGTTCTAATCTCGGCGACTCTGACGAGTAACTTGGCATCCTTATAGACTTCAACAACCATGCCTAAAGGCCATTTACCAGGTGGAGAAGACTCGTTATTTATGAGCACGAGATCACCAGGCTTAACCGAGCGTTAAGGATTCAACCACTTGCAACGACTTTGTAAAGTGGAAGGGTATTCAAGTGACCACCTTCTCCAGAAGTCTTGGAGAGATTGTGTCACTAATTTCCAGCGTTTAAGTGGCGATACCTTTTCAGAATAAATGTCGGGCTCTGGCACAAGAAATGAAGACCTCATCATCAAAAAATGAGCAGGGGTAAGAGGATCAAGCTCAGAGGAATCATCATTAGGGCAAGCCAAGGGCCGAGACTTGAGGCATGCCTCTATTTTACACAAAAAAGTAGAAAATTCAACTACTGTCAAAATCTGATTGCTGACTACACGTTTCAAATGATGTTTAGCGGATCTGACTGCTGATTTCCATAAACCCCCAAAATGTGGAGCATTTCCAGGAATAAAGTGCCACTGCGTACCTGATTAACCTAATTCATAGGCAAAATTAGAGTCACGACTACGTTCTACCAACATTCTTTTCAACTCAGTATCAGCACCGATGAAATTTGTGCCATGATCACTAAATAAATTAGTGCAGTGGCCACGTCTTGAAATAAATCTGTGAAAGGCAGCTATAAAGGCCTCCTTTGTATAATCCTCCACAACTTCAAGATGTACTGCACGAGTTGACATGCAGATGAAAACTGCAATGTAACCCTTGAAAGTTCCTTTACCCTTGTGTTTTGACAACCGTATTGGAAAGGGGCCAGCATAATCGATCCCTGATTTTTGAAAAGGAGGACTCTGAGTAACACGAGAACAAGGCAAGTCTCCCATTAACTGAGTTTGTGACTTAGACTTATATCTTCTACAAGTGATGCAATGAGTCAGCTCAGCTCTTACAGTCCGTCTACCACTTACAATCCAGTGCGTTTGACGGAGTGTAATAATCGTCAACTGCACTCCACCATGTTAAGTTAATCGGTGATAATAGTCAATGAGCATAAATGTCAACTGATCTCTATCTGTTAGTATCAAGAGATAGTTGGCATCATCATCAAGTAAGGCTCTACTCAATCTACCCCCAGCTCTTATCAATCCGCAGTTTATAAACAGCGTAAGATTAAGCAAACGGCTAGATCGAGGTAGTGGTAAGCTATCTTCTAAACTACGATCTTGATTTTGAGTTAGTACCTTGAACTCAGCGGAAAAGTGACATTGTTGATGCTGATAAACTAGACACAGTCTAGCACAATCAATTTCTGATGTTAAAAGGTGAATCGAGTCAACTTCAATAAAAGAATACTAGTCAATAAACTGCAAACTAGCCTGTAAAGGGGGCTTAAGATTTCCAGCTATAGTTAAATATAAATTCTTTTGTTTAACTTTATGTAAACAACGGTATGGAAAACGAAGGCAATATGCTGTTACTCTTAGCAACCGTTTCCACTTTGAACAACAAGTTAATAGAGTCATATAAAAAGACTCAGAATTATTTACAAGACTATTTACAGAAGGCATTGAACTATTTACATTCATAGAGGTTAGGGCAATCATTTCTACTTTAATCTCTGGATAGACAATTCATAAAGAATCTTAGGGCTCTGAAATCATAATATTTGATTCAGCAATTGGCTCAGGAGAACACCTCTAGAAGCTACATCAGCTGGATTTTGCTTTGACGAGATAAAATGCCACTTAGCATATCAAGTCAATTCATAAATTTTTGAACACCTATTAGCTATGAAAACTGGCCATTTGGTAGAAAGTCCATTGAGCCAATATAGTACATTCCTAGAATCAGACAACATGTGAATTCTTCTTTCAATGAATCAACATCAACGAAATGACTAACTACTGTGGATAACAATTCTGCAGCACATAGCTCTAGTCTTGAAATACTTAGCGTTTTAATCGGAGCTACTTTCGTTTTTGCTAATTGAAGATGCACAAAAATCTTACCCTCGCGTACAACGCGTAAATAAACAGCCACTGCATAGGCGTTTTTAGAAGCGTCGGCAAAACCATGAAGTTCGAGAGATTCACAATCTAGTGAAAAATGATTCCATCTAAGTATTTGAACTTCGTTCAACAAAGGTGTTTCATTTAACCAATGAGTCCAGGTTTTAACCAAATCAGGTGACAAAAAATTATCCCAAGACACTTGCAACAACCAAAGAGATTGAAATAGTATTTTAGCAAAAATTATCGTTGGAGCCAACCAGCCTAAGGGGTCAAAAAATGTTGACAACTGCGCCAATAAAGTACGTTTGGTCCAGCGAACGGGTGTGTCAACGTTTACTGTAACGCAAAATCAAAACTCGTCACTACTAGGATTCCAATGTAAGCCTAAAACAGAAGCAATTGGTTCATCATCACTTAGGATCTTTGGCTTACTAGGAAAGTGGCTTACTGGTAACTCAGCTATCAACTCAGATGAATTGGCTGACCATTTTTTCAGTGGAAATTGACCTAATTCACACAATTCAATTAGTTGCTCACATTTAATCTTAGCATCTTCTAACGTATGGCTACCAGACAAACAATCATCTACATAGAAGTCTTTACACAGAACTTTAGCAGCTATAGAATAATATTCAGTGTAATCCTTGGCGAGTTGCCTTAAAACACGTGTAGCCAAGTAAGATGAACTTGTAAAACCATATGTAACAGTGTTTAAGACGTAAGATTGAATAGGTACAGATGCATTAGGTCTCCATAAAATGGCCTGATACTCATGATCTTCAGGAGCTACCAAAACTTATCGGAACATTTTCTCAATGTCAGTAGTAAAGACAAAGTGGTAAAATATCTATCTGATAAAAATATCAAATAAGCTAAGCAACAAATTCTCTCTAGAGTGTAAAATGAAATTGATCGAGAAACTAGATTTACAAGAAGCTGATCCATAAAAACTACTCGCAACTTGTTGTTTTTAAAAACTCCATGATGAGGTAGATAACAAGCTGCTAATTTGTCAACCAGATATTCCTTTATATGGCCCAAAGATATATAATCGGACATGAATGCTGAATAAGCATCATGTAGAGACTTATCTCTCACAAACCTCCGTTCTAAATGGTGAAAAACTGCCAACGCTGATTGGTATGATTGTCTTTGTAGTTCAAGAAGATTTTTAGGATTAACCTTGAAAGGAAGCCGTACAACATACCTGCTGGTTGAATCTCAAGAGTGTGAATTAATGAAAATCTCATCACAGGCTATCTCGTCTCTACTCAAAATTTTTCAAGTCTTGAGAGTATCCTCAATAATCCAAAACCGCTGAACTAACTCATTAAGCTGAGTTTCCTCAACATTAACCATAACAAGTGATTTTTGTGACAAGTTGGATCCTGAACCAAAGGGCATTGGACCTGATAACAACCAACCAATTTGCGAAGCAGAGGCAATTGGGTAGTCAGGGGCTAATTTATGAACTTCCTGATCGATAATAATTGCATGGATAGACGCATCTAACATAATATCAATTTTATCTAAACTGTAAAATTCTGGATCTGCTAGAATAACATCCTTTCCATAATCTAAATTTGCCAAACGACTACCTAGAGGTGGTTCGTAGGAAGGAATTTTTGGCACGACTAACGCATCAACAAGGTGCTCAAAATCAGACTTAAAATGAGGCCTAAATTTGGAAGCAACTGATTTACTAGCGTCCATAGAAATCAGTCCACCCACTTCTGACAGAGTCGTACTAACTGATTTCAGTTTTAAGTGCAGCATATCACAGAGAGATTGAGTAATAAGACAAATCTGTGAGCACTGATCAATGAGAGCTCGTACTAATATGCGAGGTCCATCAGTGGCATACACGAAAACATGAGCAGTAGCTAGAAGCACCTTGGGTGAGACGATTTTATTACTACTACAAGACTGTACATTCACACTAGACTCTGAAGAGATCTGAGCTTGGTTTTGTACAGTAAAAGAGTTCGTCAAGTTATTTACAGATTTTGTTTGCTTATTTTTAGCAGAGACAGATGTAGAGCTGGACTTATCCCCTCTGTGCATAATGGTGTGATGCTTTTGGTTGCAGTGTGAGCACTTGTTAGTAACAGAGCACTCCCGACTAAGGTGAGGACCAAAACAATTAACACAGAGTCGATGGGCCTTTAGAAATTTTCATTTATCGCTCCACTCCTGTGATTTAAATAAATCACAAGAGACAAGATGATGTTTTTAATTACAGAATTGGCAAACAATGGAATCTGAAACAACTGTCTGATGTGCAGTAACACAAGATATAAGCTTACCACTAGAAGATCCCATATTTTTAAAAGGAGTAATTGCGCGAATATTTACAATTTTATTTACAGTTTTACAAGGAAACGATTCCATTGTAATGATTTGTGCTGAAATGAAGTCTCGTAGTTGCCCTAAAGTAGAAGGATCACTGCTACTACCTAACATTTTTTGCCAATCCTTGTTGGTTTGAAAAACAAATCTACTAACTACAAGAGCGATAAATATGTCATCATCTTCTACTGCTCTTTCTAAAAATATTAAGGAATCGACAGAACTTATCATCTCCTTAGATATGCACTTCATTTCAGAGCAAGAACTGCCTCTTATAGCTTAACAACTGAGAATAGTAGTTGTATACGTATTAATGAGACGACATTTAATATCATTATACCGGATTATGGTATCCCAGGCCTGTATATAACTCTCTTTAGAGAAGGGTATATTTTTAATGAGGTCTGAAAATTCTCCCTTTAGATGTGCCCTAACATGTTGATATTTAATAATAGATGGTAATTCTTGCTTCCTATGGACTATAGCCCTATAAACATCACGAAAATTTTCCCAACTAGCAAAATCACCATCATAGGATGGCAAGTCTATCGAAGGTAAAGAAGAGAAACTCTGAAACGATTTGACATTGGCATTGGCAGGAGGTAAGGTGCCTGTTGGATTCGAATGATCATTAAGCGAATTGAAAAAATCGTTCAAATCACCCTGAACTTAATAAAAAGTATCCTCCGCCACTTCATAGCTCTCATTTTAAAAATAATCATGAGTTGTGGGTAAAGGTTTTATATTTATAATATCATCATGAGTAGATTTAAACTGTTCAAAAGTATCTCTGAGTTGTTGAAGCCTAGAGTCAGCCTGACCCCTGGTCATTTTTACCTGACCAAGTTTCTTAAAGATTGTATAGGAACCTTGACTTTTATTAAACAGTTCAACTTGTACATCATAAAGGTTATCCATTTTGATAAGGTAACTTTCAATTCAAGTAATAAATATTCAATGAATAAATACAAACCGCGCACCGTAGCCAAATTTGAGTCAGACAAAAGCTAACTAATTTAACAATAACGCTAAACGACGGTAGTGCTCTAAATTTTTACAAGTGCTTACATAAAGTTAACTTCGCAAAAATATAATCAAGTCAATCAGTAAACAAAAAAACGAAATACTATAAGAAACTGATCTTACATACCACAAAATAAACAATTTTAAAAACCGTGTAAACAGGACCAAGTATTCGTAGTTATGTTGAGTTCGAAAGACCTGTTGAACTTGACAGCAGCAGTGCTGACTCAATAGCCTGTATAATTCGGCAGCAGCACACGCTGAAGATGAAAGGACCCGTGGAGCCAGCAGCAGCAGCGCTGTTGTCTCAACATTCTGCAGAGGCAGGCAGCAGCACACGCTGACGACGACCAAAGCACGAGCAGTAGCATCAGTGTTGTCACAATAGCCTCCAGAGGTAGGCAGCAGCACATGCTGACGACGACCAAAGTACAAGCAGTAGCAGCGGTGTTGTCACAATAGCCTGCAGAGGCAGGCAGCAGCACACGCTGACGACGACCAAAGTACAAGCAGTAGTGAGTCCCCAAAATAAACAATGGACTTGCTCGCACCCGACGACAAACGAATAAAAAAAAGAGAGAAAGAGATATGGCTATGTGTGTGTGTGTGTGTGCATACGGACTACGCGCCGGCACGTTGACCGCGTCAGCCTCGTCGCCCGAGAAGAACGCAAAAAAAAGCCAAGATGGCCGATAAAACGACCACGTGTCTTACACAAAAGAAAAATGTCCTACACCTATATTTCACCTTCCCACATCTGGCTCAAAGGACCATGTTCGAAATTGAACTCAGTAAGATAGTGGACTGTATAATTTATTTCGCACGCCGGATTTGGGGCAGCGTGAAAAAGGATGTAAATAAAAAGAACACAATAATAAATGCACATTACACTTAAAAATACTTTAGCCGTTTATTATAAAAAAAAAATCTCTATATTTAATTTTACTTTAACAAGTCATAATACTTGCTTACTTGCAAGATAAAAAAAGGAAGAACTAATTTTTAAGTCAGACGGAGAAATCACGTGTCAATCGAAAGCGTAAATCGTTTTCGTTACAGAAATCTTACATAAAAATAATACACGTGAAAATTATAAACACGAGCGCAAAGCGACTTACCAAAAAGGGCGTTTGAGGCTGACTGACAATAACCGCAGCAGCAGCAAGCTGCTGGATAAAGGTAAGTCTAAACAGAGTCTATTAGTGTATTATCAGACGTGCGCACGCTTATGATTGGCCCTTATAGGTAAGAGAATATCCTAAAGCGCGAGATTTCAAATCTCATAAAGTTAATTTTCTATTTACATCAGTATAATGTTACTGATGTTGCACACAAGCGTTTAAAATGTAAGTTATTTTTTATTATTATCAAAATACTCTTGTAATATTTACAGCTTATTATTTGACTAGATAAACTGCATGGATTCGAAACAACAAAGTTTTAGAAAGGAAGTTTTTTGAAATAACAAGTGTCAATAATTGTTAAAAAATTTTTAACTCAATGTCTTATATTACGTATCAGTATATAACAGTATTCCATTTAGGAGGCTTATGCAATGGTGACAGGGGCAGTAGCTACTTTATAATGATGAAAGAAGCAAAATACTAAATTTTTTTCTTTTTTAAAACCTGTTTGTTGTTAGGAGGGCATACCAAGTAAGAAAAAATTATTATAGTGACTTATCATGTAAAACAAATAATGTATGACCTTTTATAACGTTTGAGGTGACATGAGAAAAGAATTGTATATAAAAAGAGTATCGAAATTTTACTTAAAGAAAACTTTAAATAATTTCAAAAATAACTTAAATGTACAATAAGAACTGTTTCTTAATATTATGACCGTAACTTAAATATAACTAAAAGACAGCTATGAACAATTTTGTTAGTCAACAAAAAAGTGACTTAATTAAAACTGCATAAAAATTAAAATAATCTTTAATATAACTCTTAGATGATCTTTACTCGATTTAATTATTCATGTGTTATGAAACGTTGTGCTACGTTAAAGTAAGCAGTCAATTATCATTCTAAAAAAGTTAACACTTTCTGATTTTTGCTAATGTTCTTTTAAAGTTCATAAGGAAAATGAGTTAGTTTCTACTTAATAAATAAAAGATTACTGATGGCAAATAAAGTTTAGTAAAGTTAACGTATCAATATAAATTTTTTTCAATAAAGGCCTTTTATCATGTAGTTCCTATTAAGAAGTATAATACTTGAAATAAGTATGCTCCTGTAAAATTTAAGCAAAGAGTTAAGACATAAATTCATACGTAAAAGAGCATTAAAAACATAAGCAAAAACTTAACGAACATAAATAGCACAAAAATTATTATCAGCCTTACGAAAGTAGTAATTATAATAGTAATAATAGAAAAAATTATAAAACTGATAAATAATAATAAACTTTTTACTAATAATGATAATCATAATTAGAACAAAAAAGTGATGAATAATGACAAAAAAAACGATACCATTAAAAGCAGATTTTATTAAAACATTACTAATACACTAAACAATTATAATTTGAATAAAGTTAACCATTAGGAAGATAAAAATGATGTCGATAATGACGACAAAGATAATGATGATGATTTTCATTATAATAATGATAATAATAGCGATTATAATGACGATGATGATGACGATATAGATAAAAATCTTTTTAATAGTGGTAATACTGATATTTATACTAATAGTAATAAAAAAATCAATAATGATGACACTGATAATATTAACAATGATAAACGTAACGACAATATTAATAATAACGATGATTATGATGTTCATGATAACTGTACGAAATACGACCGCATTAACAATAACGATGTAGATAAAAATAATATTAATAACCTTCATAATATTATTCATATTAATAATATTATAAATTGTTATAGTGAGGACAATAATAATGGTAATAATAACATTTGTACTGACCACATTAATACTTACGATAATAACAATGTTTAAAATAGTAATAATAATAGTAACGATAAAATTGTTAATAATGAAAATGATGCTAACGATAAAAATAATCATGATTATAAAATGAGAGATAAAAAAAATTATAATAATAATACAAATAGCAATGATAATATTAATGATATTAATAATGAAGATCATACCAATGATAATAATAGTAATAATGACTAAAATAATGATAATACTTATAATAATGATGATAATAATGATAAGAATGATCATCATGATGATAATAATGATGATGTTAATGATTATGGTAAGAATGTTGATAATGGTGACCGTTATAATAACATTATCAATAAATATGACGATAATGTCTTTTATGATGATGATGACTATGCTAGTGATGATAATAATAATCGTAGTAATTAAAAAAAGTGGTGACAAGGATAATAATGTTAATAACATGAGTTATGTGGATATAAAGAATAATTTAGATCATAAAAATCGTAGTAATAAAAATAATAGAAATAACAATAGGCACGTTTAAAATAATGAGATAAGCTACCATAGTTACATTTATAATAACGATAAGACCAGTAATAGTGGCGATATCAATATATTGTGAAGGGAATGTAAGAAAAATCATAACAATAATGACCATAATAATATAATTAATGCTGACGATTAGGACAGTAGCATTAATAATAGTTACAATAATCAATAGATGTTATTGTGTATCACAATGATAATTAAATTGTAACTGAGACTTATCATTGTACTTAAAATATACAAGTTTCATAATAACAATAATAAAAATCTGGTTATAATAATGAAAACATGCTGAATAAAATAAATAATCAAAATAAGTGATACAATAAGTATAACAATGAGGTGTTTCATAAAAAACTCGATATTTTTATTTGAAGTTATAATAAGAAAGACTATAATAATTATAATAAAAAAAAGTGAAAAGATGTTAATGATAATTATGATAATGCTAGTAATAATAATAATAATAGCAACATAAATGATAACAATAATGACAATAATGATAATGATTATAACAATAATAATGATAATAATGATTATAACCATGATAATTAGGATATTGATGGTAACTATGATGAAAATATGTATAAAAATAAAGAGGATTAGGAAGATAATTAAGATAATAAGGAGGATAATGATGAAAATGATGATAATGATGATACTAAAAATGATGATAATAATAATTAAGATAATAATGATGATAGAAATAATGATAATGACGATGATTCTAATAATGGTAATGGTAATAATGATGATAATCATGATCATGTTGATTATATTGATAATAATTTAAATATTAATGATAATGATAATAGTTAAAATAATGATAATAATGATAATTATATCAAAGATAGTAATGGTACTTTAAATGAGAAAGATAACATTTATAATCATAATTTTGACTAAAACGATAAGGATAACGATAATAGTGATAATGATGATGGTCATGATAATAAAAATAATGATAATGATGGTGATGATGACAACAACGATATTTCTGATGATTGTGATAGTAACAATGATAAAGCTGGCAATATTGATAATAATAATGACAATTTTTCCAACATTATTTATTATTATAAAAAATGATTTTCATGAATTAAATGTTTATTCTTGCAATAGTGACAGTAAAAAAAAGGAGTACTTTAAAGCACTGTAAATATACATCTTGGTTGTTAAAGTATTATTTTAGTATCGCGAAACAAACATAAATAATGTTTATTATAACTATAACATTAGGAATGGTATTAATACCATAAAAACAAGTTTTTCTAATGGAGTTACTCTTATATGTACAATACTGAAGTATTTTATGATAAAAAAATTATCCTGTACAGATGACTATACTGATAATAATTATAAGAAGAATGAGACAAACTATACTTACAGAAACAATTGTTATGATAATAATGAGCATGGGAAATCAATTTTACAAATCGAAATATTAACAACAAAATAAGATATATTATAAATAAGTTATATGTCAAAGATTACTGATAGCAAATTAAATTTTGTAAAGTTGACAAATAAATATAATTCTTTTAAATAAAGGTCTTTTATCATGTAGCTCCTATTTATAAGTATATGACTTAAATTAAATTTGCTCTTGTGAATGAAAATTCATACGTGAAAGAAAATTGAAAACATACGCAAAAACTTCACAAACTCAAGTAGCACAAAAAATAACTTTTAAAAATAAAAATACTTTACTTTTCACCGATTAAATCTGAACAAATTGCATTCCTTCACCATGAGTTTAATGTATAAATGCTGGTAGAACTTAAATTAGATAATAACATACTCAAAACGTCTGTATAGCTCTACTTCTTCTGAGCTGTTTAGCTAACGAAAGAACAAATAGCTCACATCTTTCTTTATGAAGATTATACATGCAACTCACAGAATGTTTGAGATTTCTATGAAATTGAGATCGGCTTTTTTGTTTTCATAACATTTTAAGGTTATAAATCCAACATATATGTTAATATAAGATTAAATGGCTTTAATTCCTTTCTGTAAATCTGATTAGTAAAATAACAATAAACTAGATTTAAATTAGGTCAAAGACTATAAGAATTATGATGATGATATGATGATGATGATGACAATGATAGCGATAATACTGACAATGATAATAATAATGATGGTAATAATAATAATAATAATAATAATAGTAATAATAATGACAAGAATAATAATAATGTTAATAATAATGATGCTCATTAAGATAATAATAACAACTATGGTGAGAATGTTTATGATGATGATGATGATAATGATTATGCTAAATATGATAATCATAAAAATTGTCATAAAGAAAAAGAAATACGGATTATAAGCATTATGATGATGATAACAATAATAATGGTAAAATTAATGATAATGGTAATAATGAATGTTGTGATAATAAGAATAATAGAAATAACAATGACCATGCTCATAACAATAAAAGTACATACTATAATTATAATTATGATTACTATAAAAACAGTGATAATAGTGATATTTATAAAATAAAATGATAATATCAACAAAAGCTCTTTAATAACGGTCCTAATGATATAAATGTCATCATAGTTATGACAGTAAAAATTATGATAATGTAATTAATTATAAAATATTATTGTGTAAAACAGTAATAATAAAAATAATACAAAAGCTTATTATAATACTAAAAATATAATCAATTTTTTAAATAACAATAAAAAAATCTGTTCATAATAAAAAAAATATGCAGAATGGTTTAATTAATAATAAAAAGCCAAATAATACATATAATGACAAGGCGGTAAATTATACATTAAATATCATAAATTATAATGACGATGATAAAAGTAATCATGATAACAATAAATATAAGAAAGATGTTAGATAAAGAAAAAATATAAATAGAAGTAATAATAATAACGAAGGCTGTGACTTTTAAGAAGGCAATAATAACATGAAATATAACAATAATAAGAATAATAATAATAAAAAGTTATTATGAAAATACTTACAATAATTACATTACATACATTATTAATATCAGCCTTACAAAAGTAGTAGTTATAATAGTAATAATATGAAAAAAATTATTAAACCGAAAAATAATGATAAACCCTTTACTAATTATAATAATCATAATTGTAACAAAAAAGTGATGAATAATGATCCTAAAAAAAACGATAACTATAAAAGCAGATTCAATAATAATATTACTAATACACTAAACAATCACAATCTGAGTGATGTAAGCTATTAGGATGATAAAAATGATGTTAATAATGAAGACAAAGATGATAATAATGTTCCTAATAATAATAATGAAAATAATAGTGATTATAATGACGATGATGATGACGTTATAAATGAAAATATTTCTAATAGCATTTATACTGATATTTAGACTAATAATAATAAAAAAACCAACAATAATAACACTGATAATATAAACAATAATTAATCTAACGACAATATTAATAATACCGATGATTATTATATGTTCATAACAATTATAAGAAATACGACGGTATTAACAATAGCAATGTAGATAAAATTATAAACAATAACCTTCATAATATTATTCATTTTATTGATATTATAAATTGTAATGATAATGACAACAATAATATTAAACATAACATACAAAACGATCACAGTAATACTAACGATAGTAACGATGTAAGAAATAGTAATGATAATAGTCATGATACAATTGATGATGATAATAATAATGCTTATAATAAAAATGATGATAGTTATAAAATAAAAGATAGCAATAATAATAATAATAATAATACAAATAACGATGATTATAATAATGATATTTATAATGAAGATCATAAAAATAATAATAATTCAAATGATGACTAAAATAATAGTGATAATGATGATAACGAAAAAAATTATATTGATTATGATGATGATGATGAGAATAATAATGATGATGATAATAATAATGATATTTATGATAATGATAAGGATGTTAATAATGGTGACCGTTATAATGACATTAATAATAACTGTGACGATA
Organism: Copidosoma floridanum; assembly: GCF_036245765.1. Taxonomy (NCBI): domain Eukaryota; kingdom Metazoa; phylum Arthropoda; class Insecta; order Hymenoptera; family Encyrtidae; genus Copidosoma; species Copidosoma floridanum. Next base: position 1,102,408 of record NW_028321899.1, read on the forward strand.
ATGTCCAGTATGATGATAATTACTATGCTGATGATAATAATAATAATTGTAGTGATAAAAAAAAAGGTTATAAGGAGAATAATAGTAATAACATTAGTTATGTGGATATTGGTAATAATTTTAAGAATTAAAATCGTAGTCATAAAAATAATAGCAATTACAATAGGCATGTTTAAAATAATAAAATTAGCTTTTATAGTTAAATTAATAATAACGATAAGACCAGTAATAGTGGCGATATCAATATATTGTTAAGATAATATAAAAAAAATTATAACAATAATAACCATGATGATGTAACTGATACTGATGATTAGGACAGTAGCATTAATGATAGTTACAATAGTTAATAGATGTTATTGTGTATGAAAATAACAATGTAAGTGTAACGAAGACTTTTTATTGTACTTAAATTATACAGGTTTTGTAATTACAATAATAAAAGTTTGGTAAGCATTATGAAAACATGCTAAATGCAATAAATAATAAGAATAAGTATTTAAGTAACTATAACAATAAGGCCTTTGATAAGACACTAAATTTTTTTAATTGAAATAATAAGAATAATAACTATATTGATATTATTACAAAAAAGTGTAAAGATGTTAATGATAATGATGATGATGATAGTGATAATAATAATGACAATAACATAAACAATGATAAAAATGACAATGATGATAACGATTAAAACAATAATAATGATAATAATAATTTTAATAATGATGATTAGGATATTAATGGTAACTATAATTTGAATAATTAACAAAATAAAGAGGATGAGAAAAATGATAAAGATAATAAGTAGGACAATGATGACAATGATGATGAGGATGCTGATAATAATGGTAATGGTGATGATGATGATAATGATGATCATGTTGATGATATTGGTAACAATTTTAATAATGATGATTAAGATAGTTAAAGTAATGATTATCATGATAATAATATTAAAAATGGTAATGGTACTATTGATTATAAGGATAACATTAATAATTATAATTTTGAGTATCATAATTATGATAACGATAATGGTGATAATGATGATGGTGGTCATGAGAATAAAAATGACGATGATGATAGTGATGATGATAACAATGATAATCCTTATAATTTTGGTAGCAATAATCATAATGATGGCAAAACTAATAATAATAATGACAATTGTGCTAACATCTTTAGTTATTATAATTAATAATTTGTATAAATTGAATGTTTATTTTTGCAAGAGTGACAGTTAAAAAAACAGAAATACTTCAAAGCACTGAAAGTAGACATCTTGGTTTATAAATTTTTATTTCATTTTTGCAAAGCAAACATAAATAACGTTTATTAAAACTATAACACTCGGGATGGTATATACCATAAAAAAAAATTTTTTTAATAGAGTTACGCTTGTACGTACAATAGTAACGTAGTTTTTGACAAAAAAATTATCATATACAGATGACCATACTGATAATAATTATAAAATTAAAGATACAAACTATACTTACAGAAACGATTGTTATGATAACGATGAGCATGTGAAATGAATTCTGAAAATTTAAATTTTAACAACAAAATAAGTTATGTTTTTGTTATTAATATAAGTTTAAATATTAATACGATAAGAAAAATAATTATAACTTTATTTTTAATAATACCTATGTTAAAAATTGTTTTTAAACTATTGTTATTTACAATAATCCTGACAGTAATAGTTAAAACAATGACAATAGCAGGATTAACTACACAAAAAAAATCATGATATCAATAACAATATTAAATTTTTTTTAATAAGGAATAATTAAGACAGTTTTGATAATTTTTATAATTCTTTTCGGCTTATGACAACAATTATTATAATATCTCAAATTATTTTAACGAGTTATGTAATATGGCTTATATCAATTACAAAAGCATAAGTAAACATTTTTATTATAAACGTGCAAAAATTTTTAATAATTACAATACTGTTTATTAAATTTATCATGATACAAACAATGTTCATAATAACAATAATAAGAATAATAATAATAGTAATTATAATTAAAGAAGATGATGGCATTAATAATAATCATTTTATGAAGATGTTGATGACAATAATAATAATGACATTTATAATTATGAGAATAATAGTGAGGATTATATTAACGATAGTTATGATAAGAATAGTTATAACAATAATTATAATAACAGTAATAATAATAACAATAACGATAATGATATTAATTAAAAGAATGCTGATGATTATGATAGTAATAATTATGATGATGCTAATTTTGATAATAGTTATAACGTATATTGTAAGGATAATATTTGTAAAATTATAAATAATTTTTAAAATTAATCTTATAATAAGATAAACAATAATATTCGTTATAGTGACAGTAAAAAAACCATAAAGTCGTTTGCACACATTAAATAAGCTTTTTTGCAAATGACTATCACGATAATAACGTTTGCACAATATAAAATAGTAATTGTGATAGTAATGGTTATTGTTACTATAAAATTAACTTGAATATCATTAATAGTATATATGATGTTTTGAACAAATTTGTAAATGAATATTCAATCATGATACTATCATTAAATCTGCAAATTATTGCTGAGCTGGTGATTATAATTATAATCGTTGGACATGATGACGATTCAGCTAATAATTATATAAATAATACTAAGAAAAATAATAATAAGGATAATAATAACAAAAATTATACGAATCATGATAACTCTGCTATAGACAACAATTATACAAATAATGATAACCCTGCCATTGACCATAATTGTAAGAATAATAAATGATGGGAAAATTAATTTTTATGATCATGATAGTAATGTCGATGTCAGTAATAATAATTTTTATAACAATAATGATAATGTAAGTAATTATTTTTATAAATATATGAATAATCAATATTGTAACTATAAAAATAATAATTAAAATAAAAATCATAACTTATTATCATTATTATTACTATTAAGTGACGTTAAACATAATAATTACGATTACGTTAATCATGATTACAAAATAAAAATAATAATGGCTTGAATAGCAATAAAAGTAATGAAAATGATAATAATAATAAAGATAACGATGTAAATAAAATTGATGATGGTCGCGGTGGTAATAATGATAGTAATTATAACGATTATCCTGATGACAGTAACATAAATGATAATGATGGTTATAATAAAAAAAATAATAATAATTCAATTAATAGTATGAATGCAAATTACAATATCAATTATTAGAATAATAGAGACAATAATAATAAAACAGATAACGATAAAAATAGTGATTTCGATCATACTGCTTACGATGTTGATTATGTGAATTATGATTATTATAATAATAATAATAACCAACATAGAGTTAATGATAATTGTTTTATTATTACAACCATATCAATAAGAATCTTACAGTATCTATAGTAACAGTAATAATAGATAGAACAACATGAAGAATTATAATGATGATGTTAATATTAATCATGGTGATGATATTATGTTTGTGAATTGTTATTACCGTGATGATAATGACGATAATTATGGTAATGATGACGATATTAACAGTAATAGTTTTAATGAGAAAAAGAATAATGATGATAATAAGAATAATAATAATACGTATAATCATTAATATTAAAATAATAATATTATCAATAATAATCATAATAAAAATAATAATAATAATAATAATAAAAATTACCTATACGACAACAGAAAGCAAAACAAAACAGTAAATAACTGCAGGTGCATTTTGGGGTTCCATACTTGGACCCAATCTCTGGTACGTGTCATACGACAGACTACTCTGCCACGAAATGCCAGAGGGTGAGTTCTTGGTAGGATACCTGGACGATGCTGCTGTAGTGATAGTCGAACGCACGATGGAACTTGTCTTGATACAACTTAACCAGGTTATGCGGAGAATGGCTTCATGGATGGAGAACCAATAACGAATTTCACACAGGGGAGGGTTCGTATCCTTTTTTATCGTCCATAAAGGCATTCTGGACGACTGAGGAAAAAAAAAGTTCATAATTTTAATAATAATAATAATCATAACAATAATAATTATAAGTAATTGTAATAATAACAATTTTAATAATTATAATTATGGAAATATAAATAACTATTATGCAAATTATGATAATATTTATAGTAAAATAAGAAAAATGATAATAATTATGTCAATGATGTCAATGATGTTGATGATTAGGATGATGATGATGATGAAAATAAGGATAATAAAGATGATATTAATAAAAATAATAATAATTCTGATGATGAAAAATAAAGTGATAGTAATGATGGAGATGTTAATAATAATACTTCTAATGGCTATAATAATAATAATACAAACGATATTAATAGTTATAAGAATAATAATAATCAGGATAATAAAAACCATTATTACGATATTGTTATTTGTGATGATGGTCATGATAAGGATGGTAATGTTGATAATTATAATAACTACGATGATGTTAATGACGATGACGATAGTGATAATGATGATGAATGTGACGATAACAATAGGAAGAATAATGAAGATGCTAAAAACAACGAGGAAAATGATTAAATGGTTCACTATAATGATAAGAATAATGATAATAATAAACTTTGTGATGATGACAATCATAATGGTAACGATGACAAAACGAAACATTATGATTAGGACGACGATAATGATAATGATGATGATGATAAAAATAATGATGATAATGATGACGATGTCAATGATGACGATGATAATGATAATATTTATTAGAATGATGACTTTAATTTTAAAATTTATAATAAGGATGATAACGTTGACGATACCGACAAAAAATGATTTTGCTGGTTATGATTCTGATTATACTAAGGACATAATTTTTTTAATTCGTTTTACAAAGGAGTAAGCCTTATTTTTTTCGTCAGGAGTCAGACAGTGGCCTTAATGCCTTACTTGCTTTTCGTTACAGTATGCTTTTTCTGAAATTGTTAACTCGTTGTTGTGGTGTTAGGTTTTATCGAAAGAAGTGTATGGAGTGGTGTACGGTGACCCAGGTTTGACTTACTCTCAGAGTTTATTATGTGTTTATCAACTATATGTTTATAAAAAAGAAGTTTTGTCTTTATCAAAGATTTAATAAATAAAGAAAATCCAGAAATAGTTAGTCTTATAAATTGTACAAATAATAAAGTTATATATTTGCATTACTAATATTATATAATTCATAGTTTTGTTAACATAAGTTATTCTTATGATCGCTTATTTGCCACTATTTGCGCGTACGCAGTCGCAAGATTTTTCAAGCTAAACCACAACGTTGCTCCCAATTCTTAATGAAAGCACCCGTGGTGGTGTTAATAATTATGCTTGTACTTTTAACGTTAAAACCGAAGTCGATGGTCTTTTCTTTCTTGTGCCCTTTGATTCACTTTATTAGCAAGTTTACAGTGACCTGGCTAATTGAGCTCTCCTTACACAGCTTAGTCACCGATCTCATTGTTAGTTGCTGGAGCAGTAATAGTTACAATATCTTACTTTAGCGATAACAGGAATAACAGATGATGGCAGCAGTTAACACTTAAGAATAGAAGTAGTAATGCATATATTCACAGTAGACGCAAATTTGTGCAGCACGACAAAAACACGTAAACAGCTCATGGGAAGCGTGTGCACAGCACATCATTTAAAAAAAAGAATATCAGATTGCGCTACACTGCCCGATTGTTTCTCCCTCTTATGCGCATGGCAACGCTTCTATCAGTGACTGTTAGTGAGTGAGTGTTACTGATTGCATAACTACTCTTAAATTATCAAATTACATAAGTCATTACCTCCTTACAGCTCCAAGAACTATGCAAGTAGTAAGGGGTGATTTTTTTACAAGCAATTCTATTAATAATAAGTTCTAAATTCTATTTTTGAATGGCTGTAAGTCTCAAACATCAGTTGAATTTTCTGGTTACTCAATAGGTCTTATAGGTAAAAGCTGTTAATTTTCTTTAGTGGCTAGAACTACAATAAAATCTGCTATTATCTTATCAATAACCTCTTAAGAAACAAGAATAGTTGAAGTTACAATATTCTTTTAAACTGTAGACTTAATCTGGTTGAAAAGTTTTTTCTAGATTCATAGTAAGTATCAAAATTTTAATCAGAGTAACCTTTTAGTAATGCAATCTGCTTACTCACTACCGATGAAATTTTTCTTTCCATTGTCACTACAAGCACGCGAAAAAAAAGATTGTTTGAACTCAATAGAACCTCTCTAATCCTAACCTTTTTTTTTAAACTGTATAAGAATCCCAGGTGTAACTAAAGATTTAATGCTATTAATTAAACAATTAAATTATTAATACTCTTCTAATAAAAAGGATGCATACCTCATTCCTTGAAAGAATTTTAAAAAATTTTTTAAAAATCAAAGTCATGAAGCACATTTTCCAAAACGATTAGAAAAAATCATTTTTTTTTTTTATTTTCCATGAGTTTTTTTTTCTTTTCTCAGTTTTTTTTTATGGGCACTTTTGTGTTCAAGAAAAAGCCCTACATCCATGGATTGGTTGGTGTGTTGTATTTAGTGCAAGTCCTAATAACTTTAATTGTTTATCACAAAAATCACTTAACACTTTGGTCCGATGTAAGCTGTGAACGTCCACATAAGTAATTACGAAAAAAGGTTTGTTATATCTTAGACATTATGAACAAAGCTGATTTACTCAATACAAAGAAGAAATATTGCTTGTCTTTTTGCTAGTTTTAGACTGTTTTAATTCTAAAACTTTCTAGACAATTATTAGTTTTATTTAATTTTTAGGCATCCTTTCATTATTACAAAAAATCGTTGGGGAAAGCACCTGGCCTGCAGCACTTCCTTCAATCAGTGCTGTCCAACATTTGTTATAACTTTTGCACATATTCTACACTTTTACTGTCTTTTCAAACAAATATTTTTTATTGAAACCTTACTATTTATTTATTCAAACTTTACTATTTCAAAAACACAACGAAAATCCAACTTATTAAAAATAAATACTCTGTTTGAAGCAACTGTTTTGAATTGTTCCTCTCCAAGATATCCACTGACTCAAGTAAACCAACCTTAAAATGACTTACTTGAAAGATTTGATTTTGCCTTAGATTTTGAAATATTCTTTTAGACAGCTAAAAATTTTTTACCGGAAAAGCAGCATACTAATGCTAAGATGGTCTACGATCAGGTAAAAGCGTCTTTTAGCATATCTCTTTTACTGTGTAGTGTATAGTATCGAGTAGTTAATGTCTTTTAATTAGAAATTAACACCCGCCCATTAATAAAATTTACTTGATGATATCCTTTTCTTTCCTCTTAATAATAATGCTACTAGGCCTCTATCTTGTAATAATCTTAAAAGCAACATTTACTTTTGAACTTTGAGTGCTGTAAAGAACTGCGTACTATTGCTAGGTGGCATCAAGGTTAAATTGAAGCCACTCGCCATTAAAGATAGAAGAGATTGGTTACAATTAACTTCATCGAATTGTCAACTATCGTGGTCGTTCAACAGCAGTACACTAAGAACAAAGTTATTAGTCATGCAGCTGGGCATTATGGCTACCAATGCTACTCTTACTTCAGGGGCAAGCGAAATAAATCGATTTTGATCAAACTATTATGCTAACAAATACATAACAACCTTAAAGGGTTGAAAAAAAAGCGTTTAGGGCCCACAAAAGTCTTACGTGTGCTTAAAGTCGCAAAAAGTCAAGTTGGGAGGAAAACTTCAAATGTATCTAATAAATACAATTTTAGGCGTTAAAAAAATTGTGAAAAACATTTATTAGGATTAAAGCACCATTAAAATTGATAAATAAAGAATTTATTAGGTTAATGTTAGCAGTATGGATGTGTGGGTATGTGATTGGGCAATAAAATGTACAAAACTGTCGATTTTATTATAAAACACGGACACGTTTATTCTCATTATCTTCAGTGTATGCTATCTCTTGTCTGTACAATCAAAAATACAATCGTAAGCTGAACTTAAATTAAGCAAGAACAAATCAAAAGGAAAATACGAAAAGCAGGGAGTGCGAATCGACAGACTGACTGACCGCGCGAGAGTAAGTAAACTATAGGTATTAGACGCTGAAGTGCAGCGTCACGGCGTCTCGTCTTCTTGCTATTACGCATGCGTTAGAACTCAGTTGCGAGCGCTAAATATACATCTAACAGTTAAAGATCAGCTTGTCACCATAACCCTTATAGTAATCTCTTGAATCGTTTAAATTTTTACATAGTTAGAATATGTATTTGTATTCTTGTGGCAATAAATAATGTACAGATTAAGCTTTAAGACTTTCTTGATATGGTTATAAAGTTGTGAGTTCTAAATCCTTAGAGCTTTAACAAATAGCCCTTTTCATAGATTATAAGAGAAAAACAGCAAATCAACGGTCTGTCAGGGTCAACGATTATTTTATACGATAAGAAATGCATGGTACTTTTCAGCATAATTATATTTTTTTTATTTTTAATAGCTTTTTACTTGACCAAATAAACTGTATGGATTCCGAACAAATATGTTTTTAATAAGGAGATTTTTGTTCTGAGAAGTTTAAGAAATAGACGTTAGATTTTTAACTGAAAAAGTTTTACATTATATGTCAACACGTTCCATTTAACGAGTCTTTGGCGTAGCCGTGACAGGGGCGGGGGTGCTAGTTTAAAATAAGGACAAGATTACTGCTTATAAATCTGTAGACAGCACTGAAAAAAAAATAGTGTATCTGCTTAACTACAGGTAGGGCAGTTGTTACCTTACTCACACTAAAGCAGAAGCGGCCCAAGACTAGTGTTGTTGCTGCGCGAGACTTGGGCAGCAGCTGCACAAGTCGTATGGTGTACGTGTTGAGCAAACTGCTTGGTGCAGCAGCAATGCTAGTCATGGGGTATTTCAAGAAAGCTACATAACAATACAAGCATTAAGAAAAATTGGTATAAATTCACAACACACTTACGCATAAAAGTATAGTGCGTGGTGTAACGCACAATTAAACAGATAATTGATTAGTCAGCCTAGATAAATAAAAATTTAATTGTATGTATACATGTATAAATAAAAACATCTGAATATATTTACTGATCAGTTTGTTATTTTACGTCTGCTTGCGTCTTGACTCGTACTTTGTTAATTATATTAAATATGGATATCAACAAGGATATTAAAAATGCTGATAAGGCTCTAATAAAATAAAACACAAATATTTTTGAATTTCTAATATTTTATAGTAACTGATATTTTTATCATAAATGACACTGTTTATCTGAAACGTTACATAAAACATTAAAATGCAATATATTTTACAGAAAATGTCGTGGTATAATTCTGCATGGATTAAAACTATCTTGAACAAATGTTACAGGTGATATAAAAGGAATATCTTAGACATTAATGAATTTATCTTTTTTATCGTTACGTTCTATGATGTATGAATGCCCATGTTTATCAAACGAGGTTTTAACATGAATTTCTACAAGAAACACAATACATGTTACAGTAATGTCACCCTAAAGTTGTAAACACAGTTTTAAATTTTTCAAACGGAATGTGGAACCAAACTTAAGCTCTGTAACATTCACAGAGATTAAGACATAAAGTATGTGTGGAGTCTCCTAACTATAAAAGCTACATATTTTTTTATAATTTATTTCATCATTTTAAAAACATGAAAGTACAAATGTAACTTAAAAGACTTAAATTATAAGTTTACTAATTTACTACATTCTAAACAATGCAAAATAAAAATCTCTTCTATTAAAAACTAATAATGAATTTTAAAAGGCTTTTACATAACAAGACAAATTTGAATTTGGTAAATATTTAAATTGTGAGTGCACAGTAAGTTGACAATTGAAATCCAAAATTTCAGCCATTGGTCTTTGCCACCCAAATCAAATTTTTTTTTTGAGCATCCAAAGTTCTGGTATAATCATTTGTTTGGAGTAAAAATGTATTGTTAACAATTATTTACTCTTGCCTTATTTGCCTAGAAGGCTTATAAAAAATGTTACATAGAATTTCAGTTTTGTCAAACTTTATACGTTACTACTAATATTATAAGTATGGAATTAAAATGTCTATAACTTATATATTCAAGTAATACCAAATCAACATAAGTATTTTCTCGAAATCATCTATGGCCAACCGCTTCTGTACAAGAGCAATTATTTTTCATCGTATACCTTAAATAAATCGTATACCTTCATGCTAAAATATCATTTTAGCATAAAAAAGAAGAAATTTATACACTTATTATGGCATAGTGAGCTAAAACTTATCTTAAACCTCCTTTGAAACGTGACAAAACCAAAACACAATTTTTAGATTATTCACTTTCTTAATACATTACTTACCTCTAAATCGAGCCTGCAGGTCCTGGGATGGCTTGTACTTCAAGAAAACATTTTCCATGGTAACTTCTTTGTGGCACGTTTATGAATAGAAAACAAAAATTTTTACAAGGTTCACGCTCTGATTGCACTGCACACAAGAGACAAAGGGAATCTAATGCATAAAAGGCACGAGTAGCAGACACCTTAAGATGCGAGTGCCACTGACCTACAAATCTGGAATATGAGCTCCCCTGAGATAGTGTCTATTGGGACACAGCCCGTGTATATTCCGTGTAGAAAATTATTGCAAACGGCTACAATACGGAGCTTTCCGTTATCTTCCGTCATCTTTACTCATCTATACTAAGGCGTGATTCCGTAAGATTCCGTACGGAAACAAACAGGCAATATTTCCGAAAGATTCCGTACGGAAAAAAACAAGCAATATTTCCGTAAGATTCCGTACGGAAAGTAACGGACGAATATTCCCGTAAGATTCCGTAGGGAAAGTAACGGACAAATGTTTCCGTAAGATTCCGTACGGAAACAAACGGGCAATAATATCGTTAGATTCCGTACGGAAACAAACGGGCAATATTTCCGTAAGATTCCGTACGGAAGATAACGTGAGAATATTTCCGTAAGATTCCGTACGGAAACAAACGGACAATTATTTCCGTAAGAATCCGTATGGAAAGTAACGGAATAATATTTCCGTAAGATTCCGTACGGAAAGTAACGGACGAATATTCCCGTAAGATTCCGTACGGAAACAAACGGGCAATATTTCCGTAAGATTTCGTACGGAAACGATCGGGTAATATTTCCGTAAGATTCTATACGGAAAGTAACGGACAAATATTCCCGTAAGATTTCGTAGGGAAAGTAACGGACGAATATTCCCGTAAGATTCCGTACGGAAACAAATGGGCAAAATTTCCATAAGATTCCGTATGGTAAATAACGGAAGAATATTTCCGTAAGATTCCGTACGGAAACAAACGGGCAATATTTCCGTAAGATTTCGTACGGAAAGTAACGGACAAATATTCCCGTAAGATTCCGTATTAAAACAAACGGGCAATATTTCCGTAAGATTCCGTACGGAAACAAACGGGCAATATTTCCGTAAGATTCCGTACGGAAAATAACCGAAGAATATTTCCGTAAAATTCCGTACGAAAACGAACGGATAAATATTTCCGTAAGATTCCGTACGGAAAGTAACTGACAAACATTTCCGTAATATTTCGTACGGAAAGTAACGGAGGAATATTTAGGAGGAAACATCAAATTTAGATTTTGGACCCGCAACTCGCACAGCTTACAAGTCTTAGATCTAGTGAATTCAATTTCTATAAAACTTTCAGTAGAAAATTCTTATTCTTGACACTTCCTAGATGGTTTTAGTATAGTTTTTAACTTGAAACAAATAATAACAATAGCAATTAATAAGCTCAAAGTTTTAAAAAATACGCTAGCTTTTCACGTTAATTCATTAGGATCCGCTAGGTAGCGCAGAAGAAAAATCTTATAGAATTAAATAAGGGTAATTATAATAGGCCCGAGCGTCTCAGGGTACGTACCTTATAACTATTTTTCTGTTTGTCGGCTTGTTATAACATACGCTCGTGAAGCAAAAAAAAGTTATGTGGTACGGATCCAGTGATTTCCACAGTCGTTTGGCGGCTGTACATTAAGAATAGAGTTGTAAGTTGTGATGAGAAAAAATTTTATGGATAAAAGCTGAATTGATTTGTAATTAACATTTTACATCACCATCTGAGAGGACCATTTTACAATTGCGCTTTCCGTGCATTGCGCAAGTACGCAGGGGCAGCGCAATTATAGAAGAGACCCTGCAATGATTTACGTACAGAACTGTATATATACACTGGAAAGTAGTGGGAGGTGCTAAAAATGGCGGAGTCAATCAGCACCGCATGACCCCATAGAGGTATAAGAATAGAGAGGAAAAGCGCTATACTAGCCCATTAGCGGCAGCGACAGCATAACTAAGTGTAACGGGGCATCTGTCCTTGTTGCCAAAGCCACGTTATTGGCTACTTCTTCGTCCTGAATCCTACAGTTGATTCAATCTCATGTATGACTCGACCAATAACATAACTGCCAGACAAAGACAGATGCCTCGTTACGTAGCGAATTCTGCTGTCGCATATCACGCCCCCTTTTCTCCTCTATTCTTATACCTCTATGCATGACCCTGTTTGCCGCACTGTTCCTGGACCCACTGTTATTAAGATTGTTCTAAATGGCGATATGAGTAGTGCCACGGCATTTGGAACACTTTTGAAATCTATGTGTGATTTTTATGCAAAATTTTGTCTACTATTGTACGTAAAATCTTATGGCTTTTTACACGCAAATATGATTAGAGCAAGAAATGAGATAATAAGCCGGGATAATAATGCGGAAATAAGCCGAAAAAACAGAATAATATAATAATTCACTATAATTTTTTGAAAACATCAGGCTGACAGTCTGACCGATGTTTTTAAGAAAAATATAGTACATCAATACAATATTTCACTTTTTCCTCTTATTTTTTTTATTATTGGGTATGCTCGATTATCTATCGTTCGTTCAATCGCTTTCTATAAGAACCAATGCTTCAGGAACGTACGGTTCACCAAAAAATTTCTGTTTTCGTACGTTCCTTAAGCATGAACGAACAAACGAACGATGGTTCATCGAACGTGATTACTTTACTCCTTTCTTTTATTGCATTTGCGTATGAGGGGACTATCGTCTTGTAACTCAATTAAAAATTGACACTTCCAATTCGATTTCATGATCAATGTTTTGCAGTGAATCGACATTCCTAGTTTATCGCTGTAGCACATAGTCACTTGCTATAGAGTTTCTCGTTATTTCCCTAACTTCTAACCACCAAACCACAGGAGCCTATAATCATCGACCGCTTCGTACGGACAACATGTGTTTGCATGCATTAATTTTTCTTTCCTGCCAGTATTTTGTTGACTAGAGTAAATTAAAAGTTGAAAAACTTCCGTACAATGACTCTCTATGCGTCAAATTATTCATTAATCAAGGTTGATGATATTTATACAACTTTTGATCAGTTTTCTAAATTATTTGATGGATATTTATTGATGTACGGCTTAAAGTATAGACATCGTTCAACTATATTAGTAACAAACGATCCAAAATCGAAGTCCAAACCATTTAACAAAGATATCAGATACAGTGAATATCATATACAATGCAAGCAGAAGAATGTCGATCATGAAACGGGGTAAAAAATTCTTAATACTTATATTTACTAACAAATAAAAAAATTTAACAAGAATGCTCTTTATTTTGAGAAGAGTATCGGAATGCCCATCTGAGCTGAAACTTGTACCGTATGAATCTTATACTAAACTGAAAGTCAAGACTTTTCAAACAAATCACAATCATCCTTTTGAAGTGGTAAGTTAGAATAATTATGCTTGTTGAAAGTTTGAATACAGGACGTGTTTTTATTACAGAACGATGAATCCTCTATCGGTCTTGATAGACTTAAGCTGATTATCACTCTCAATCAAGAATTATCTCTTCTCTTAATGAATGCTGAAACTGACGTATTTAACGAAAAATACAGGCAAATCAAGGGTATCGTTGAAGTCACTAAAGAAAGAAACCAAAGTCAAGACCATTATTGATTTGAGAATGTACCATGTGAAGTGGGAGTCACTATACATGAGTAAGTAATTTGATTCATGTTACTTCACTATGATAATTGTTATTTGAACTTGTTATATTAACAATTAAATAATTAAATTTTTTGTTAATTATTTCAGAAAAGAAAGAAACAGCGATCATTTTTTAAATACATTTTTGGACACCAAAGATTATGAGCTGCAGGCAACGAGGGATAAGAAAGAACCGTCTGCCCTAGATGTCGTTTGGTGAGAATTATTTTTATTGTTCACTATTATTGAAGAATTCGGGAATTTGTGAAAAATGTTTTAATAATACATGAAAAGTTCTTTTAAAACAATTATTTAGAAAATTAATAATTTACTTAATACAAAGTAAAAAATGAGTTTTAAATTAAAACCTTCTTTATTTATAACGTAGTAATTTTTTAATTGAAATATTTAAATTTCAAATTGTTAATGCTAGTAAAACCTTTATTTTTTATAGAAAGCAAACATCCTTCACAGTCAAGCCAAGTATATCTGAAATTCTTGATGATGCATTGGTTTCTCATATTTCTGAGCCAACACTCGAAATAGATGAAAGGAGCACTCAACCTCAGCAAGCAATAGACGAGACAACTCAACTAGCATCGAATGCTCTATTGTCTAGCTCAAATAAAAACGAGCTGTTTCATCCTATTCCACACTTGTCTAGTGCAGACGGAGCTGAGAAATCTGCAGTGCCATTCAGTAGTTATATCCTCAAAACAGTGCCAGTCAGTTTGACGTCTGACACTTCTAATACAGCTGTCAAGTATGTATTATTAGTATTAATCAGTTGCAAGCTTTGACTTTTTTAAGTGTCATTTTTAACATTGAATAAGACCAGTTAAAAATTCATCTACATGCGTTCATAAGTATTATTTTATCATAATTGTTATTTATGCTTGCTAGGGCTATATATTATCATTAAATAAACTGACAGCTAAAACCAATGTTTATCCAGCTGCCTTGTAACCTAGTCTATATTTTGTATACAGAAGCTCCCAAATCTTGTTTTGGTCACATGTTTAGTTTCCATCAACGGTTGCTAGACTTAGACCCGTTCTTATGTTTTTTCTTTTATCTATTTTTTGACTATGGCGTTTACTCCGCGTGCCCTAATCTTATTTTCATTTGTAATTTCTTTTTGATTACGACTTTTCACCTTTCCTTTTTTCATCCATTGCTACATCAGCTTTAGCCTAAAGAGTACTAACCAGGTATTTTCTTTTACATTTTGCCTTGCAATGAAGTTTTTTTATTGATTGGGATAGTCATATTTTACTTGCAGACAAGTATTACATTTAGAGTGGAATTAGTTAAATGTAACGCAAGCTCATTTATTTTAAAGATCCACATCAAGAAATTTATTATAAAATAACAAATAAATGCTGCCTTCCTTGCTGCAATGATGTTAACTTACTATTATTTTTTAAAGGAAGCCAGAACGTGTAAAGAGAATTGTTAAACTTACGTTCAAAGCAATTTATAATAAATCTACGACTAAAAACATAAGATCTAAGAAATCTAAGTAATAATATTGAATTATTCATAAAAAAATCAATGTACAATCACAACAAAATTTCTAATTACATATTTTTCATTGCAGTTCTAAAAAAGACTTGAAAAAAAAATCTGTGTGGCTGGAGCAATATTCTAGTGAGGAAGAGGCTTCAAAATCATCTACACCTACTGTGACAACTCATAGAAAATTGGCCTTTTCAAAACAAAGCCCAAAACAGAAAGTAGCTACGATGCTTACTTGGTAAAATTTACTAAATATCGCCGTTATAAATATCCTTAACAATGAATATGAAATCGATCTCGTAGATATTCCAGATCATATAAAACAATCATTTAGTAATGTATCAGAAATAGACATTAGTATGCTAGTCAAACATATGACTAAACGGGCTCGTATCTTATTTCAAGGTTGCTTGGAAGAGATTAAATCCGAAGCATGGGTTTGCTCTATTTGTAAGTCATCAAAATCTAATACAGGCAGA
This sequence comes from Copidosoma floridanum, assembly GCF_036245765.1. Taxonomy (NCBI): domain Eukaryota; kingdom Metazoa; phylum Arthropoda; class Insecta; order Hymenoptera; family Encyrtidae; genus Copidosoma; species Copidosoma floridanum. Next base: position 1,118,485 of record NW_028321899.1, read on the forward strand.
TCCATCTTATGTGAAGCCTGCCTGGAATGGTGCCACGTTGAATGTATACACTTAAAAGACGAACCAAAAGGGAAATTTTTTTGTAATTCAGATAAATGTTAAACTTATAAACATTTCTAAAATATTTCTTATTTTTTTCGTAATTAATGTACCTGCTGGAATTTTTTTAATGACACAAGACTGTGTCTAATAATATTGATAAGACATAATTGTTACAAGCAAATGAATCATAATAAAGCTTTTCATTTTTTTTTATTTATTTTTTTACAATTATATTCATTTGTTGTCGCATAAGCAAACTTGGGTTTACCGGCAATTTTTATATCCTTGGGCGTTTCCAAAACGGTAGAGTTTGACATTAAATTTTGTGGTTTGCTAAGTGACTTGATTATTTTAACATTTTTATTGTCCTTCGAAGCATCAAGTGTATCGTGAAAAATATTTAACTTAGACTTGAAATCATCGAACATACTTGCTTCTACTGCCAGCTCTTCAAAAATTTTAACTATTCTTTTTCTTTTTTGAGGTACTGTCAAGGATTCTACGGTTTTCACATTAAAAAAATTAAGTTTTTGTAAGCGCAATATCACTTCATCAATTTCAAGCTCTTTGTTATGCTCTATGATAACAGATATAGATAGATTAAGTTTATTACCCCAGTGATAGAATAGTTCACATAAAAATTTAATTTTCTTTACATAACTTGAACCACAAGCATAAGCGCACAAATCAATCATGTCATTTTTAACTTCCTGTAATTGGATTTTATACAGTTCTTCTTCATTTTTGACTGCATGCACTGTTTCAGTAAACTGTACAACTGCTTCCTCATCAGGAATAACGTTAAAAAATCTGTGCGATTTCTTGCAATAACTTTTGCTCCACCTTTCCAAACATAAATCGTCCGAATACAGTGGAAGCTTCAGAATTGTTCGAGCTTTAAAGATATGCTGGCAGGGGAGTCCATATGAAACTGCAATTACACAATTGCAAGACGTGGATGTTGTACGCCGATTAGACCGTTTTATTGTGAATAAGTTGTTTGAATTGATGTTATCAAATGTTATGAATTTAAAACCTTGTAACTCTTGTTGAACGATTTCAAATGGCTTTTGCATTAGGTAGTTTTGAAATTTTGATTCATCCACAAAGCTACTTATGGGTAAGGTTGAACCAAAGTTTAGCATAATTTTTCTTTCTACTTCCATATCATGGAACTCTTTCCATGTGAAGAATAATTCTAGCATATGTAAAAATAATTCCATTTTGATGATTACTTCTTTTACCTAATGATTTATGCCTTCAATCTATTATTTGTGCGGTTGTAAAATGTATTTTCATGTGTCACGTACAGAGTCCACTCAAATTTTATGGGGTGCCAATTTTTTACAAAGTATTCTAGGCAACACCTGGGAAACGTTTTTTCGATAATGATATATAAATTATCGTATTCTCTTTCACTCTTAGCATAAACTATATTTCTGAACAACTCATTGCAAGGATCTTTTTCCATAACAGTCAAAGGCATTTTAGAAACTGCTCTTTGAAAACTTTGAAGTGTGTGAAAAACACATAGAAGCTTTTGAGCATTTGGATATTATTTATTTAAAGAATTTTTTTGCGTAGCATTTTTATCTGTCATAAAATATTAAATTTTATTGCTAGAGTCAACATGATGCTGTTAAAAATTGCAAATAAGCCAGTCATAAGTAGATTGGTCTTCTCGATAAATTACTGCCACTCCTACTAGATCAGTTAGAAAGTTACCATCTTCAACAAAAAACATTACTAGGACAAAGTTATTTTTCAATAACTTATATGTTCCATCGAAGAGAATTGTTTCTCCCCACGCTTGAAGAGAAACACGCATCTCTGAAGTGGTAAAAAATAAGCCTTCAGACTTTCTACTATGATTTAAAATACTGACTTTTGCTCCTAAATAAGTTTATATTTAAGATAGTTCTGCATCTAGGTATTAATATGTATTGGTAAAATAAAATTATAAATACCTTTTTTTTTCAGAAAGTCTAGAATAGCTGTCAATTAATCAATTTTATTTTATTGGTACCTAGGAAATATTGCCTGTTTGTTTCCGTACGGAATCTTATGGAATCACGCCTTAGTTTAGATGAGTAAAGATGACGGAAGATAATGGAAAGCTCCGTATTGTAGCCGTTTGCAATAATTTTCAATAATTTTCTACACGGAATATACACGGGTTGTGTCCCAATAGAGACTATCCTCCCATGTCTTGTGCGACTGCTGCACAAGTTACTGAGATGAAAAGTCTTAGGGTATTTTGTGTGATTTTTGCACATGCTGTGGTGGAGGATGCACAATTTTATTTTCAGTGTGTCCTTCTTCTGTTTTATTATAAATCTCTTAGGGAACAGGGAATCTTTTTAATCACGTTAAATAAAGTTTAAATAAGCTAGGTAATAACTTTGTTAAAAAAGTTTTTTGCTCAGAATTCTTGATAAAATCACGCAATGAGTTGGTTGGCCAGGATGCAGATCAGCACGCAGGAGACCAGAGTTCGAGTCCCAGCTAGTGCAATTTTTTTAAGCAAGTACTTTTATTACATAAGCTTTTACAGCACGCAACACTCTTCGTTAAGGAACAGTGCAACCTTCTGACAGCAGAATTATCTATCACTTAGATTTTTTACTCCCTAAGTAATCTATGTGTGATTATCACCGCATAATGATAACCTGTATCTCATAATGTAAAATGTATAACCAATAACGTAATATGTATCCAAGACTGTATCATATAACTTTTTTTTTTATTAGAGTGCTCTACGTCCGGCTCCTTTTTAATAAGAGCACCACTATGGGCACTTAGCACTTGGGAGAAAGAAGGGAAGAGGGATGGGAGACCTCCCAATACTGGGAGAGGGGTAGTGGGAAATTAGACAATTTTTGCTGCGAGAAGGTCGCCTAAGCCATCCTCGAGGAGCATTGCGTGGTAAAAAAGCACATGGGAAAAATCACAGAGGTACTTGCCCGATAAGTCACACTGGTTGGGAATTAAACCACCGTCTCCTGCGTGCCAATCCACGACCTAGCTGACTGAGCTACCGCATGCTTTTAATATATAAGTAATAATGTAACAATATTTTTTACTGAAACAGGACTGTATATGATTGCTTACAAAAGAGCCTAAATATAAGAAAAAAGCTAGCAAAACAGAAGTTGACACTTTAATGCTGTCATGCATCAGAGCTTAATTTTTTTTGCCATACGTATCTATCTATGTTAATTATAAGATTATTTATGTTTACAGTCAATAATAAAAAAAATGTAGGTACTTCCTATAAACTATAGATGGTCCAAACCGTGTACGTACATAATCTTTCCAAGAACGTTACATGAGAAAGTAATGGAAGTCGCTCTCACTTTTGCATAAATTTTACTACAATTTTTAGCTTAATTTAAATTAAAGTTTTTTAATATAATGTTATGATACTTATTCTTAAATTTTTAAGTCAATAAATCTATTTAAATCTTGTAAGAATTAAAATGACTAAGACTTTTTTTTGCCTATTCAAGACAGGTATTGAGCCAATATTAATGCATGCTCTTAGAAACTGCGGTTACATGAACGACCTATTTTCCAATTTTTAATTAGGCATGGCAACTGCTTTTTAACTTACTATCTAAAAAATGAGTATTTAACATATATCATACTGTTCTTATGTCTCCATTGACACCTGATTTTTAATCAAAAAGTATAGGACACTAAATTTTTAGTAATAGTAAGAAACTACTTTAAGTCACTAACATACTTTGCGCGTAACAGTAGATAAAAAATAATTTCTTTTTGCTTATCGAAAAAAAAATTAATCAAAACATACAAGGTCGACCTCAAAACAGAGTGATCTAAGACAAGTAAAGTTGTCTATTTCATGGAATGAGGTAAATGTAGTGTGTTAACCTCATATCGTTGTTTTTTTAAAAAGCTAGCTTTTCTATGACAAGGCGTTACCAGAAATTCTTAAAATTTCTAAGAATAATATAAGCCAGCACTTAGCAAGACTCACTGATAATAAGAAAAATATAAAATCAGAAATCAAAAGAACGACGTACAGTCTAACTTTTTGTTTTCTGTTTCTAAGTACCAGTTAATATCAATTCAATCAGACTTCACATGTCCTCCGAAACATTAATAATTGGCTATTTTTTTCTAAATTGCTTAAAATAATGAATAATTAAAATAACATCACTTTTTATTGACTTCTCTAGTTAGCTCAAATTATATGTATCAGTTTCTTACCCTACTCATCTTTAGCTAATTACTTTTACTTACTGCAATTCATTTATCCTGCTTATTTTTATGCACACAATAGGATTAACAAGCATTTTTTTTTACATTATGGAAAAATTCAAAGTTAGATGTGATACGATTCTATTGTACTCTGACGAAGAAAAGCAAAAAGTCAGATACTGCGTTGTTTGTTTTACTTGGGATCTCAGTTTTTATTACTTAAATTCCAATGAATTTGGGAAAGTCTGAGTGTTAGTAATTCTTAAATACGTCAAGATTATTTGTTAATTGATCTTTTTCCTATAGAACAGCTTCTTACTTAATAATAATAAATGTTACAACACTATAAAATCACATTGACCTCATTATTAAGGCAGAAAATTCCAATTTTTTCTGAACTGCTCTTGCTAACTTAACTAATGGAGGATTTATTTGAGGTACAAGAGATAATCAAATTAAATTTCACTTGGGAATGATTTTTTTTCTCTTTAAATTATTATTTGTTCAACTGAATACGAAAATATTTACACATTAATTTAAGTACCTACCATGACTAAAAATTGTTCGCTATAAAATACGTTTCATAAAAAGTATGTCACAGGGAATTTTCTAACAAACTGTTGCAGTTTTTTTCCGTAGATTGGCTGACAAAGCTAGTAGTTTTTTTTTAGTTACATTGTTTTTAAAAAATCACGTAAGACTGAGTTACAAAAACAAGAGTCAACTTAACTTTCACTAATAGTCAAAATTAATTTCAAAGTACACATAAGCCTTACGCATGTAGCTGCAGTTTAATCCTAACGTAACGATCACTGTTTAATTTTAAGATATTTATTTTCACTATCCAAATGAAACTATTAAACTAAAATAATGGGAGTAATGAATATTCATAAAAATAAGTTGACTATTAAAAATGGGGTTTAAAATACAAACAGAATGGCAGTTTCTGGTTCGGTATTGCCATTACACTCTTAGGTGCTGTCATAAAATTTAGTTTTAAATGATGAGTTATACTATGTAACGTATCATGAATTTGTTATTCTCAATAAAAATTAAAGAACATAATATCAAATTTTGTGTGAGCGTAATGAGGAAAGTCTGAGAAAACAAGCAAAGCCTCGGTGATTTAGCTACTGGTTACTTTCGAATTGCATACTTGAGTTAAGAAATATTGAAAAAAAGTATTTTCAGTAGTATTAGTATGCCTCATATATTTTGGTTTTATTTGGTCTCTTTAGTCCATCTTATAACGAACCTTTACTGACACAAATACAGGCCAGAATGTCATTAAGACAACGAAAATGAGGCATGTGTATCTGGAAAAACTCAAAACAAGATTTTTGTATTGTTGAGTGTTTAAAAAATGGTCCTGTGGTCTTGTCGTTCAGTTAGCTGCAAGCCTAATTTTTCTAGCATGGTGGAGATGTATGTGTTTTTTCAAATGAAGCAGTATTGTCAACGGCATCTTATATTAGCTACAGGTCTTACTTCAAGTTTCAGCAGACAGCACGCTTACGCTAGAAAACCTTAGAAGCTCATTGGTAGAGGTGATGCTTTCTGCCTGGAGGGCTCGAGTTCGAGACTCCACTCTATTGCTTTTCCCTGGATAACGCTGGGATGCTTTTTTAATGACTTAATCACCACGATATCATAAGTAGGTAATTAGTATAATGCTTTTACCTTGCCATGCAGATTTGCAAATTATGGTAAAGAGCAACAATCCCTCTGAAGAGGGGGGTGGGTAAATGAGCTTTTCATGGTAACATCGTCCCGTAGATAGTTATTAATAAAAATCATGACGTATTCGTGGCAACTCGGAATCATACATATGTATGTACCCAGAGCCACTAAACAAAGAAAAACGAGACGTGAAGTTAAGAAGGTAGGATACTTACCCGGTAGCGAATTAAGAGTATGCAAGGAAATTTTAATATATTAAATACATCAATATCTTATTATCCTTAACTTTAACTTTGTGCGCCATCATGAACGTAAATATCCTTATTTTAGTATCTAAATTAATATTCGTGGTAAATTAATTATTTATCAGCCATAAACTATATAACTTTTTAAAAACAGTAGTAAGTTATTAAACGTTATATTTTTACGGTCTTCGTAGACAAATTAGTTGTACACAGTACGATTTTAATGATAATAATAATTTATCAGTAATCAACAATTGGATATTACAGATCAATCCAATTAAAAAACAGCTTAATAGCTTACACTTAATAGTTTAAAAAAGCAGTCTTGCCACTTTTGTATATTCTTCCATGAAACAGCTACTTGCGATGAATCATGCCACACAGCTTTAACAGTATTAACATAATCTGATGAATAATAGGAAACTTATTATTTTTTAAGGTGCCCTAAGTCCCAAGCAGTAAAACTAGGCCTTGTTCGACTTAGCAATCTAAGTAGTTGATAATTAAGCACTTATATATAGTTAACATTTTAAGAAGTAATAAAATAAAAAATCGTTTAATCAACGGGATTTTTTATATAACTTGTACACCGCTTTTATGGTTTTGATACGTAGTCTCATAATAAATAATTATAAGTTGTAAGAATCACTTAGTTACTTTATAACTATGAGTAAGAATAATCAGATCTTATACATTAACACAAAGATAAAAGCTAGATTAATAAATGACACACTTTTTTTTTTAATGCGTTTAACTACAAAACTTTTAATCTTAGAACTTTACTGAAAAGAGTTCATAAATTTATGTTATTATCTTAAAGCAGATATCACTGATTATTATACGTTAAAGTAGTTCATTAAAAATAAATCATCATAGATTAATCCTGAGGCTGTGTTTTATAAGAAAATTTTTCTCGTTTATTGAATTTATAAGCGATTTATACAAATTGACCTCTGCTCACATTTATCTATTAAAAACATGTTTATATACTATACTTAAAGTAGAATCTTAGTGCGATCATTATTGAACACCGTAGCTATTTTATATAGACTTTTTTTGTATACAGTAATTTTAAATAAGAGTAATATTTAATGTTATTATATTTTTTTTACTACAAATTTAAAAAAAGGTGTTTTCCTAAAAAGTTATAATATACTTTTAAAAGTATATTTTAACGATTGGAAAAGGTGAGGTACGTTTAATATAATGAGTTAATATTCATACACTGGCAATGTTTAGTATTTTTTCTAATATATTTGTAAATTTAAAAAGCGCTCAAGTCAAAATGTACAAGCTAACAGGTTTTTTTTTTGGCACAACACACATTTTGTTCAACACTTGTAGTATAATAGTGTCTACTTCTCGGACTTTAACAAAATCAAATTAAGTAACACTGACTTCTGACTAGTACTTAATGCAAACCTCTTATTAAATACATGAATGCCTTGCTATGTCGAAAGCTTATGGAAATTTGAAAGTGATATTTTTATTTAACTGATAAAAGGTTTAAATGAAAAACCAGTTTCAAGTACCTATTACTTAGTTTGATCTTGTAAAAGTACGAGTATTGTCTATTTTCTCGTTGATGCCAACTATAAATTTTCAAAATAAATTACTAATGGCTTATCATGATATAGCTGCTTGTGCCACCGAATCAAAATCAACGCTTTTAAAGCGCTAGAAATGATTTAACAAGGGCTTGATCAAAGGTGACAAGGAATTTGAGCATAAAATAAAGATTGCACCTAATTCGTTTAACTTCAACACAATTAAATCTTATTTCTCAATAACTAAGGATAACAACAAAAATAGACTTTTAAATATAACAAAATATGTGCTCTTGCTTGCTTGTTTGAAAAAAGAAATTGAACAACAAATGTAAGAGTGTAAGAAGACACTAAAAGAAATCTACAAATTTTAAAAAATGTATGACTTGATAAATTTAATGTTAGAAGTTGCCAAAAGTCGTCACCGTCGCAGTAATGCTTTGCTCTGCAAGTGATCTGCTGAAGAGATGAAATCTATCTGTTGGTGCTCGTGAGTGAGAAAGGCCAGTTTAGCCAAATTTTTACTTATTATAGGTAATGTACATGTAAGTAAAAAGGCTAGTTCATGGCTGTCACATCACTTGTTACTTTTGAGTTCAGCGATACTCTTTCGCAGCAGCAATAGCACCTGTAGAATCTTTGCTTATTTTTCTTAAATGTCACAAACAGAGTACTAGACTGTACTATACCACGAGGGTCATACAAAACGTGTGTCCAAAAAAAAAAAAAATAATAATATAAATTTCACTATTTTAAGACTCCAAACTTATAAGGAAAAATACTATTCATTGCTTGCATATGAGAACTGTAGAAATTTTTTACAAAATGTCAGCTCAACACATTAAACTTACCATGTTTTTTGTACCTTTTATATCTGCCCAGTAGATAAGAGGCTGTCAGTTCAGTCCTTAGTAATAATTTTTAATATTCTAACTGTGACCTATTTTATATAAAAAAGTACTTTTAAATTGTTTTTCATGTAATTAATTTATTTAAACTACGTACAAGTAAAAACACATTTTTCAGTTTGGTGTTACAGTTACCTTCCATCGTATAATTAAAAGGGTACATATTTTTTAATAAATTTATTTTATTTAATATTATTTTATTGAATAATTTTTTTTAAAACCTTTATAACCTTTTGCAATATAATTAAATTTTAACGCCACGCACGGGTAATTTATGCAAAGTATGCTAATCGAACGCTACAGCACTATCATCCAAAAAGTATGTAGCGATACATCCTACAGACGCCTGGACAATAGCTGATGTTAAGAGGTTTCTGAAAAGAGAGTACAACGTATCTTCGTAAGGTATTTTCTGTCTCATGTTATATAGTACATGAACTGATCGTCTTGGCAGTTATACGCAGACTGAATATGCAAAATTACAAGCCGTATTAATCTGTAGTTACATGTCTCGTTGGTATAGGAGCTTTTCTCTCTTACTTAGTATGTTGTTTTCATATACTTTAAAACAGTTGTGCAAATAAGCTAACTTTGTAGAGGAATAAAAAAATGTTTACAAATTTTATTAGATATTTAATGAGGCACGCAAGTAACTGTCGAAATCACATTAATGTTGAATATTGTTCTCAGTCTAAAATTTGTCCATAGGGTAGAACATACGAATTCAACGAAAGGAAATCATTAAGACCTTTTATTCAAGTACATGCTTAAAATAAAAATAATAAACGCACTCTCTCGAACATTATTACTACAAAAGTTCATGCTTATACTACTTTAAGTAAATGTTAGCCGTTAATCAAGAGAATGACTTGAAGAGAATCGACTTAACGCTATCTTTATTTTAACTTTTTTTACAACATATTTTTGAATATGATTTAAGAATTGGACAGATTTCAGGATTAACATTGGTAGAAACAACAAAATTGGCCACTGGTGTAGTTCAACCAGTTGGAACAAAAAATGTTGGCTTCAAACATTCAGAGAATACAAGATAAGGCGTACCATGCAAATTAATTCCTAAATGGTTGTCAGAAATTTTTACTTAAGTTTTAAATGGATTTGTGTACGGTTGTTCCAATTGTTTTTTAACAGCATCCGTACGTAAAAGAATGTGAGTACAAGTAAGCAAGTCTTCATGAAAGAATGCTTTTGATTTACAACAATGGAAGACTGGAACTTACGTTGAATTTCATCCCAAACTAACAGAACTAATAAGTGCCACAAGTAAAAGGCGTTCTAAACGCTAGCGTCTCTGTTGTAATACCTGGAGATGTCTAGCCAGAGCGACAATCTGCTTTAACAATGTAGAGCTTCCTAGCCGTTCTTCCTACTGACCTGGTGCTACCAGAGCAGGAGCTAGGAAAACAACACTGAGGAGCTTAAACCACCGTATTGGCTAGGAATTTTATCAGCCTTCTTCTCAATGGTTTGTCCTAACAGCAGATCCACGGAGGTATTATTTTTCAGGTCCACTTAAAACGGTCCGTTATCTGAGGAACGTCTCGAATACAAAATGTTCTTCGAACCAGTGGTGTACCTTTCTACAGCATGGTCTTTGTATGCAAAGACTTTAACGGTAAGAGTCAAGCTGCCCACAACTGACTCTCTATCATCGGGGGAATAACAAGGAATGACTAAAAGTATTGCCACTGGCCCTTTTCAGCATTATCATAAGTACTCACGTTCACTTATTAACCATCAAATATATGGGCTCTTTTTTAAGGGCCATATAACGTTTAACTACCTTGACAACAAATGTATTTTGACAACTATTTCTGATATCAATTTATTTACCAACAGACAATATAAAGCCGACCAATATAAAACCAGGTCAGTCATTTATTGACTTACATTGCAAGCGGAAATCTTCATCGTAAGGCTAAATATCCTGACATTTAACAACCATGAATTACTCTTGTCTCTAATTAACTAACTAGAAATTACCAATCCACTACGACGTCTCCACTCAGTAAACCTTACAGTAAAGATATAAAGGAAAAACATGCTTAATCAAACAATACAGTCTCTAACAGGCAAGTGACACGATTCAAGCTCTCTACCTCAGATAATCAAAACGACTGAGTTCCAAATGAAAAGGTGTCTTAGACATAAACGTTTCTCTTTTAACACCAAAAGACATTGAGGAAGAGCTCTACGACTTACTCCAACGCTTCAGATATTGTCATTATCCTCCCAACGAGTCGAATGCTACAACAGTAGACCAAAGTAGATTGCCCTCATCTATCCAGGCAGTCACATTTGCTAGAAACTTAAGCCATGTCAAAGTATAGTTCACTGGTCCTAGTGAGGCCCGTTGATCATTGAACTATCTTACCAACAAATATTTAAAGCTCTACATGGTTGACTAAAAGCAGTTTTTGGGGCTCACAAAAGTTTAAACTATGTCTATGGTCGCTGAAAGGTGAAGTAAAAGGTTATCTTTAAGTTCTACAAGTATATTCTATTTTATGTATCAAAAAACTAATGTAAGACATTAATCAATATTAAAATAGCAACGTCAAAATCGACAAAAATAAAAGATCTATTAGGTAAGAGATGAGCTTTTTATGATAACCCCGACAGTAATCAGCTAAATCTTTCAGATTTTAAAATAGGTAGACGGATATGTATTTGTTCTAACTATAACAAAAGAAATGAAGAGAATAGGATTTAGGAGTTAGGGGCTCTGGTCATAAAGTTGTAAGATTAGAAAAAACATTTTCTTAATTATGTTTTATGTTAGTTTTAAGTTTTTGCAGTTTTAACAAATAGCCCTTATTATTAATTCTAACGTAGAAAAGTGACAATTATGAGCTTTAAAGAACCAACCGGTATTTTATTGCGTAAGGAACACACGGTACTTTTGATCATAATACTATTTTTATTTTTATATCTTATTATATAACCTAATAATCTCCATTCATTTCAAGCAAAAATGATATGAATGGGAATTGTTTGTATTAAGAAGTGTCAGGAATAGATGTAAAATTTTTAACTGAAAACATTTTACATGACGTGTCACCACAGTACGGTGTTTCATTGGGTGTATTAAGCAAAGGCGAGACTAAGGGTAAGGTAGGTTAGTGAATGGGACATTAGTAAATATTCAAAAAAAGTTTGACATGTACGAAAAACAGTAAATCATTGAGATAATACTACGAGTAAGAATAAAATAGTTGATGCTAGTTTTTTGCAGAATACTGTAGTATATCCATGCAGTGTTGTTTACTGTACATATAAGTTAGTTACTTGGATGTGTATAGGAAAGAACATTTGATTTCTCATGGCAAATACGTATTTTAAAGATCAAATTCGTCAACTAATGAAGCAGACGTACTAACTTTGATATTTTTACCCTTGATATTTTTTTTATCAGCCCTACATAAAACAATTAGATTAAATACCAAGGTAAACTTAAACATTATTCTTTGTTAACATGATGATTCAGAAAGTCTTTATTTTTGTCATAAAACATGATAATTTTATCGGCAAAAGCAGTGTTAGCAGATATATAAGTACAAACTACAATTGTAAACTTTGTTCTTATGATCGAGTCAAAAGTTTTTTCAAGAACACTGAATCTTTCTTATTTTTTTCCATAGGCTTTGTGTAATGTTTATTATTAGAATATTACTCACTTAATACTCAACTTTCTTTAACAGTGTCAAGGTTGAAAGTATCTATTTGATTGTTATACTTATGAGTTGTCTTAATATTGCATCAGACTCTAACAAAAAGAGCATGTAGCCAACTTTTCTACTGAATTCATCACAAACACAGCCTATTTTTAATAATGATTATGCAGTGTTTACGTAGCTTACTTTTAAATCTAATCTATACTTTCAACCTACTTTTGAACTAAGTTAACTTTACATTATCAACCTATTTTAACTACCTGAAAGAAAATATCTGAAAGTAAACCCCAACAAATATTACGAGGATGCAAAACTTTTAATAGAACAATTTTAAATCTACTAAAATCTTTATTACGTATAGCTCATACATGAATATAGTTTATTGCAAATAATAAGCTTCAATCATATAAAGACAACTAAGAAGAAAAGCGTCTTACTTTTTGCCTTATGCAGTTTGTTCACAAGTATATTTTATTTTTTTTTTGCTAAAACTAAAATAGTGTGAATATAGTTTTTATTAAAAAATAATTTTGTGCTATCAAAAATGTCACTAAAACATGCAAATCTTCATGGTCATGTGTGTTGTTGTTGATAAAAATAAAGAATTTTCGAACGCAAACAGAAAAAAGCAGTTTGTCTTGCAAAAAAATTACTTCCTTTCAGGTTTGTGTACAAAAGTTTTCATATTAAAATAAGGAATTTTTTAGTAACAGGGACAAGAATGTGTTGTGTAAATGTTGAATTAGTGGCTAAGCTTACTAACGAAAAAAATAGCCAACCATATAATTTTACAGTTATTAAACTAAAACCTAAGCTTTCTTACCAGAAACTTGGTTTTTACTATTAAATTATCATTTTGTTTTAGATAAAATTATTCCAAATGCTGATATAAGACCACCAAAACTTGGGAAGGGTGAGTAAAAACATGTTACAATTAATAGTATTGTAAGCACAACCAAAACACAACATTTTTTATGTTTTTATAGCTATAAATGTATGCAGTATAGCTTATTTATACTTATAACCAGTGAACAGTAGGGACTTGGCTATCCAAGTGAGAAGCTTTACTTCAGTAAAGTTATATGGTGGATAGTAAAACTAAGAATATAAATATGCATTTCATGAAACGTTACTGTGTAAAAAGATGGTGCAGCTATCGTTGGAATGAGTATACCTACTGTAGTTAGGTGTTGTCTTGATAAATATTCCAATATTAAATAACTGAACAATTATAAACAAAATATTATGGGACAATACTACATACACAATATAATGGCTGACCAGTACAAGACTGTGTACTTTTATCGAATCTTTCAATAGATTCAAAACAACTTTTTACTGCCTACGCTAGTAAAATCTGTAACGTCACACTCACATTTATTACATAGTTATAACATTTTTTACTAGCACAGCAGTACATGACAGTAAATGTCCCCTCAGGACGTTTATCACACACAGGTTTTTTTGACGGATATTATTTAAGCATCAAAAGTGCACTAAAAATACTGTAAAAAATATTTAAAAAAACTACACATTGCTTAAGTGTACCATCTCTAATATAATTAATTTTAAGAATTTGCAACTTAGCATGTAATCTTGTAGAAAAAATCCCTTCGAATTACATTCATAAGATCTGTATGAGCCCCCTAATTTTGTCTGTATAAAAGATTATTTTTAAACAAACCTACTTTATTTTTAGATAGATCTATAGATTTTCTTGTGATAACACAAAAAAAAGGAATTAAATAAGCGTAAGAGCGTGTTTGTAAGCTCATCCATATGAGAAAAATGTTTTTCAGCGTTGCTACATATATTTGCATTCCTCCAACATCTCTGAATTTTGTAAAAGAAGAAATGGCAATAAAAATCAATTACTGTATGTAACGACTTTCCTTTCTTTGAGTATAACCCCGGTTAACTGGTGGCGGTAACAATCGGCTAAGAATATTATCTATACCGAGGAAACTCTAAGATTAGGAATCAACACACAAACAATGTTAGTGTTTATATGTCGGAGGGTGGGTTCGTTGCCTTGTGTAAAAGAGCGAAGTTGCTCCGATTGCCAATTATATACAATATTTAAAATAATTATTATCAAGTTCCAAAATTTATCTGTTGAATAATCAATTAATTCCTGCACAATATACAGTAATTGTTTATTGAATTTTCCTGAATATTCCCCTAATTTAAATGATTTAATAATTTAATACCTTTTTTAAATTATTCAATATCTTTTTAATCTAATATCTTTTTTAAGTTAATCCCCCCTCTTTTTTGGGGTACAGATAATATTCTCAGTTTATATAAACGATTCCAAATCTTAACAGCTATTTTTCTAGTTTTTATCTTAAACTATAAAAGGAACTCACAATCATACGTGGAGGGGAAGGTTTGCTTAAATAAGTACAATCAATTTATTTTTAATTATCTTGTATTTATTCAGTTATATGATTCTAAGGAAATTGTATCTTCAATTTTTACATGTATTAATTATATTTGAGTAATCGCGATTATTTACGTTAATAATAAAGAAAAGGAAATATATAATATACTCGATAATTAACTTAAAATTTATCCATCTTTTTAATAGAGAATTTTACATAAATGACAATTTGAATCTTCCCTTCTTAATATCTCCGCTTGAACACGTTAGGTTAGACTAATACGAATTTTTATTACAACCACGGAAAGTTAATGTTAGGTAACTACCTATCGTACCAAGTCACGTAAGGTTAGGTCGTTCTCAGGGCCCTTGGGTGTCTTGAGCACTGCTCAAGTCGTTGACCCAGGAACTTTGCCTAAGAACGTGGTCGCTAACCCTAGTGCCTTGACTACTTGGGGATGCGTCGTCTCCACGCTTAAAGCGGTCGAGCATCGAAAGTCCAAGTAGAAACCAGTTAGTGGAAGTGTTACCTGTTGGTGGTGTACAAACTTACTTTTCAGCTATCGGCCTTCGTACTTCGTCTCTTTCTCTTCCTTTGTGCTCGTCGCGGTAATGTACCAGTGCACGGGAAAGTTCCAGGTCTGGGTGAGCGACGGATTTTCCGCGTCCCAGGCTCGCTGGAAAAGGACTTCTTTTTACTTTGCGCGCGGGTGCCTTTTATGCTAATGTTTTTTCCTTTTGAGTAGCAGGTTTTCCCTTCTTTGGGTGAACGCGATCTAGCGTTTTCTTAACGTACTAGACTCACATTCCCCGCGAATGGCGTTCAAATTTGAATTTTCGTGTTTCAAATAGAAATGAAATATATGTATAAAAAAAATGTGTACTGTTGAATTGTCTATTAGACTGATTTTTTATTACAAGAAAGTATAATAAATAGAAGAATATAAATATAAATGTAAAGCGTGTATTATAAGTTCTAGGTGATAGAAGTGCCCCCTTGCAATGTATGCAGTACCGAAATTTTTTTTTTTAATTTTGAAAATTGTGAAAAAGTGTAGAAACTGTATAAACAGTTATTTATTTATTAGAAAATTAACAAATCAATAATAAGTAAGTATATATTCATCAATACATATGAAAGCTGCTCTGCTTCTATACACTAATTTCCAAAGTTTCCAAGAAAACATGAACCAAAATAGTATATATCATTGAATTAATTATTAATCAATTTAATATATATTCAAACGAGATAAATAAAGACACAGTGAACAAAAACTTACAATAAATACTTGTTATGAACCGTTACATATAATGCAGTAACTGATTTTTCTATATCAGGCATGCTCATAGTAGAGTAGGTAAGGGCGCGAGATAGGGTGCAAGAGATTAGAGGCTCAAATTTTTTAGAAAAGTGTTTTTTTTTCTTTTTAATTGGTGAAAGAAAAAAATAGTACAATTCAAAATATTTGATGGAGTGTAGTAGGACGATGTTGTGTGGTGTGGTGGCGTTGTGTGGTATAGGGGGGCTAAAAGTAAGTTAAGAGGAGTGGGGGAGTGGGGTGAAGGGATGAACCAAGCAAAATCCACTTTCTTTACACTTTTTCTCAAGGTTACCAATCTGAGATCGTTGATATACTCTCTGTGGCAAATAGTACCTATAGACGTGTTACTTCAAGAAGAAGAAACTTATTGAACTAAAATTTAAAGAATCATTTAAATGTGTTTGCCGTCTTTCTGAAGGTTAGGAATACTATAAACTCTTCAAACACTTCAATTTTAGTTTTAAGAGATAAGAAGTATGCAAACCATCTTTCCATTGATGGCACTTCTAATAACATATCTTATCCAGATACTCTCTACAGTTTATATATGCTTACTACACATACATTCCTCCTTAATTAAGTGGATTTCTTCTATGTTGTTTGTTGTAAAATTCTCATTAATTTTTATCCAACCTTACTTGGAACCCATTTCTCGTAACAAAACTCTTTTACTTCATCACAGACAATTTTTTTTTTGTTTTGTTTGTTTTTTATAGTTAGGTGTCGCTACGTTCAATGCAATCTAAAACTGTTTTATCATCAAGAATATCAGTTGGTTTCTCTAGAGCTTATTCTGAAATCAGTAATCATTCATTTCTGTTTTCCAAGTCTTTTTTTATTATTATACCATAAATGATGTAAGTAAGGATAAAATTTTGTCTTATCTGTGTATTTAACTATGTACTTGTGTTTTATCCAGTTAATATTATTAACTTAGCACTTTTTCCCTTCATTGGTAAAGTAAAGAGATCTACAGCTACCTCTTAATGAATAGCAAGGCTTTATAAGTGAAAAAAAGCTATTTAAATCTCATTTAAGCTTATTAAACCCCTCTTCATTGCTAAATTCCTCAAAGATTATCATTATTAACGCTCATGTGGTTACACCATGTTGTTTGTCTTTAACTATAAGTCCAATTAAAGCTTATATATAATGATTTATGCCTAGTATACTGTGAGGAAATTTTTTATTGCACCCTTATATTATAGAGATACGTAACGAGGTCGCATATTACTAGTTAAATCTCATAATTTTCTTGATGAATTCCGTTAGAGATAACAATTTTTTAAAAGTAAGTTATCCTCAAACAACGCTTTTGTTAATTTATAAATGAAAAAAACATCATTAAATCCGGTGTCAGAAGTAGGAAGCAGACAAAGTCTTTTTACGTTTTATCTTGTGCACAGGAAACAGTTACAATTAGTTTTGAAAAATGTCACTTATGGCAAAGTGCGAAAAAACATATCAAAAGTGCCAGATGCCAAGTTTGGTGTATGAACTATCATCATACGACGACACTACAAGAAACAAAAAATAAAATGAAAAAGTCGTTTGAAAAAAAGCTTAATACTGCTTAAAGGTCAGATCCTCTATAAGAATGTGTTATTGTAAATCGTGCTAGCTAACTAATGTACTACGACAGAATATAAAGAATTTAACTTATTTTTCTGTCCCACCTTGAAAAAAATGTAAGAGAAAGCCAATTTTTTAATAGATTTAGAGCAAAGATCAATTCCACTACCATCAGATGGTTTATCCGTTACATTTTATACATTACAAATAGTAACAGCATACGAAAAATCATTAATTTAATATAATCTGATAATTGATACACGTAATTGGTAAAAAATATCAATAATTTTACAAACCAAGAAATGAGTATTATACAGAAAGACAATCTTATACATTACATATACTGAAGCAAACTTTAATATCAAAAGAAATTAGGTCAGCTAAGAGGCAGAGAAAGAGTGAGAGTAAAAGTTTGCTGGTAGAGAGACCATTCATTTTTTTCAATAATCAAAGCATCGCGTCATAATTTATACGGTTACCTTTTTTACTAATATTTTAATAAAAGAATTCAAAGATACTCATTAATACAACCAACTTACGAAAATAGTACACTGCGTTAAAGATGATCATAAGTCGCAGTACTTCAAGAAAAGCAAGTAATGAGGAGTGATAGAGTTATTCGGAACAAAAATTGTGACCATATTAATTGTAAACGAAATACTACAGCGTTGCCTCATTTTTCATTAGAATTTGGCTCAGATTAGGAAAAGAAAAATAATGTAAACGTCCAAGACCAAAGTTCATAATTTTATGCATTATACGAAAAATTATAATAATAAGCATTTCTATACAGATCACATTGTGCAAGAAATGTACCTTTATTTAAAAGTAATCCTGGATAAAAGAAGTATCGTGGAGTGTAGGCTCATAATATAATACATTTTTTTTGATACTGCCAAATAACAATGTAGAATTAAGAGAGAATCATAAGTTAAAATGAATTGTGCTCAGGATAAACGTTCAAATGTAGAAATTGAAGTAAAAAATACGTTAGTCAGTCTTGTGTCAAAGTCAAAATAAGTTGTAGAAAATACAAAGAAGCATCTGTAGTATATATACATAGAGGAAAGTGGACACACGTTTGATTTCAATTATGTAATAATATTGGATCAAGTATACTTGTAATACAGACGTTTTACTTTGAAATAGATATATATATATAACCAAATTAAATAGAGTTAATACAATTACTTACACAAAAACGTTACATACAATTCGAAAATACGATATTAAACACTGCCTTAAGTAAGATTGTCTCACATTGATCTCTTCTGACTTTCTGGGCTATATTTCTTTCACACACGTGTGTACTTTGCATCTTAACATTCCCATATAGTACCAAGCTTTTATGTTCTTACGTATACATTGCTGAAGTTGCTTTAAGTAAAGACACCCTACTGTTTTTTTTACTTTACTTTAAGCAAACTGAAAAGTTGTCTTTCAGTTGTACAATTTTGTTCATTAAAAATGTATGTATCAGTTGTCATGATACCATAACTTTATATAATTGTATAGTATGTTATCTTAGAGACTTCAAAGGACCTTTTCTTTCGTGTAGTTGAAACGTCATTACCAGTGCGTTAATAAATGTATGAACAGCGTAGCCCTTGCCTTATTTATTCCATCTCCTATACTCACTGTTTTGGGACGCTTTGTTTTTAACATTAGAAACTATTGTTGGAAATAAGGTGAAGGGAAGCACACACCTTAATTATTATTAAAAATTGCGTATCAAATTATATATGATCTCAAACATTTTCTGATATCTATGGTAGTTCAATAAAAAGTGTTATACTTACATAGCATAATAAGCAGCACACTTGCCGTTTGTATGATGAAGTTCTGTAAAATGAGTTAGAGAATCTTAAATATACTACAGGACGTATAACACAAATTGTAAAGGAGGTAATAAATTAAACTATAATATTAAAAGAAATTTTCTGGTAGTAGTGATACACAGTGTTTGTTAAGGATTACGAACTAATGAACTAATCTTAATCATTGATACAATAGTAATGTTACATATAAGTATATTAGATAAACTGGATAGTATAATACTTTTAAGAATAGTAAATAATATGTATAAAAAAATGGTAACTAAAGAAAGAATTGTAAATAGAGTCATCATTGAAAAACCAATATCAAACACAGGAAATATCTTAACATAACCTTTAATTTTATACCGCAAGTTATTTCCAATTGTTGTGGCATTTGCTATGACAAAAGATGGATCCTAAGATTGAAGGCTCGATAATGTTGATTTATATTTCAAAATAATCTTCTTTCTTATTATGAACTGTACGTAGCTTTGTCAAGATGGAAAAGTAAGAATTATTTATTTTTTCACGTAGCATAAAAAGGAAGATAATAATTATTGTTTAAAAATAAGTTCTTATATAATAAATTAACTCAAAATAAGTTAAGGAGATTAATGGCAATGGATTTAGTGTTGTTTTATTTCTTGGTATTTCATTTTCCGAAAATCTTACATCATTCGATGCTTTTTTTAAAATAAATATTTTTTATTAAAAAAGTTTAATATTAAAATTTTTAGAATGAGAGATCTCTAATGTTTTAAACAAAATTCATTATAATGTTATAAGATAGCTTGACTTTCAAGTTGCAGTTGTGAGAAAGTTTTTTGATTTATTAATTTATGAAATTGACAAACATTACTCATAATTTCAAAACACAGTTCCGTCGTAGAAACAGGTAAGAGACAGACAAGTTTTTTTTTAACAGGATGAATAATTTAATAATTATGTCAAGTGCTTGGTGCATCAAATTTTTAGTGTTGCAATTGTTATAAGACAATATTTCGTTCGTTGCACAGCCCCATAAAAATGAGGTTCCTGACCTGAGTGTCTCACTATAATAACTATAGGTTTTTAGGATTGCTGAATATAAATATGAGATCAATGTGGCTCTATCAAGCCTAAGTAATGCTATAACCTTATAATACCTTTGTAAATATGGACCATTAAGAGTGTCAAAAGTACTACCTTCGATTTAGGGATTGATTCGATGGTGCAATTTATGTTTTATTATTGATTTTCGTATGATTAGTATACGTTCAATATATCTATGTCATATAACGACTCACACGCAACCTCAGAAAACCTTGTAGTATAAGTTGCTGGGCATAAAAGAATTATAATTTTTCAAAGTTAAGCTATGCTTACAAAAAGTTTTTAAGGTTGCTTAATCCAATTCTATGAACGACGTCTCTCTGGCGTTCATTTAACCATAACCTCAAGAACTTACAAACGCAAGCTTATGTCTCTGCTAAGAGTCTTAAGTTTTCGATTGTCTAGCATCTTAAGAGTTGGGTCGTAATGTCTTTTTAATTTTTCTCTGTTTTTCTGTGTTGATGCTCTCCTAATGCGCTCTCTCATCATCCCTTAAAACCAATCTCTGTTGCCCCAACGGTTATTGATCCACAATACTGGGAGATGGAGTGTATGTTTATTATGGTTGCCAAGTCACGTATTTAGAAAGCGAAAGTGCTTAAGAATTTTTAATTTCTTTGTAGCTGCTAAAGAGGCTTAGAGGTATGTGTAAAAAGTGATAAGTTTGTCAATTGTTGCTGCTATTGCACTCGTAGATAATAAGTCATTAGTAAGCGTAACAGCTGTGTCTTAATGACTTTGTTTGTGTTGTAGAGTTTTTTGGAACTAATAAGTGCTGTTTGGACCAGACTTATTTTAAAGATATTGATAATCAATTTTTAGATGTCAACACATTTGTATATAACTTTTGTAAAGGTGCTTACGATCTTAGACTACTCGACTGAAATAAGGAAAATTTAGAGCTGCTGCTTTTGAATGACACGTTGGCTAAATATAGAAGTTAAACTATGCATAAAATAAAATGTGCCTACTGCAAAACTAATAGAAAGTGCCATGGAAACAGTTTTGTGTACAGTAGATATTCTTGAGTCTTAGCGTAGTGTGTTATTTCTCTGGAGCCTCGGAAATTTCTATCTTACTTCACGTACGTTTAGGTCAAGGCTTTTGCCTGTTAGCCTGGGACAGACACTGTGGGATCTGGAGAAGACGGTATGGGTCGAGTCCATCCGCTCATGTTCAATAGTAAAAGGGGATACTTTGTCAGCTCACGAGGATCTGAGGACTTCGGCCACCCAATCCTAACCATGTGCGATTGCTCATAAGCGCGTTCTTCTAGGCTTGCATCAGCGGGCTATAAAATCCTTCGTAATCCTGATGGCCGCAATTTTTGTGTGTTTAGAAGAGACATTAAACTCTGGCTCGTGCCAGCTGGCGTAACCGACAGCAATGTTGCCCAGACCGTTGATGATTGTTCAGCTGCGCCCAAGTACCAGGATCATTTATGAGATACTTGTGCACAACAATTTTAGGCAAGAAAAAAGAAAAAAAAAATAAATTCAAAACGAACGTTTTATTTATTAATAAGGTGTAACTTGTGCATTAAGGGACAAGGCTGTGATGTTCTAGGATGGCCAATAGAAGACGAAACCTGATAGAGAACTGAACCCTATTGCCCGTAGGAATCGCTTTTATACAAAATTTCCACCCGCTGGTGGTGTCACTTGAAGAGGGTTTGGGGCTTCCTAGTGACTTTTTGTCAAATAGGGCTAGGCCTAGTGTCTATCAACTAATTGTAAAGGCACACGTGTAGGCCACCTCTTCTACGTCCAGCTCTTACCATGCTACAAAAAGGGAAGGAAATTTTTGTGCTGCTTATCTTTTTTCGTCTTTTATTACATAGGTAAAAATCGTTGTATTTGCAGATTATCCTAGTTTAATTAATCGGTCAGTCTCGATGTAATTGCGTTTATAGTTATTGTGGCAAATATGTTGTTTTATTTAGAGATGGATATAACCAACAGTTAAATGGCATAAATCTGAGTCAGAAAGCACTTTAAGTAAAGAGAGAAATAGATTGTTTGTAACACATATTTAAAGATTGTTAGTAACTCTTTGACTTGTAATTCGGCCAGTTATCTAACCCAACAGTACTGATCTTCGACATAATGATATCTTAATCCCTTTTGTCATCTTAATTTTGCTATTCTTTTTGATGTTGAGGTTATCATAAAAATGAAAGTCTGCAATAACCTTGTAAGCAAGTTACAAATTTTTTTTGTACGTGCTATTTCGTTTGATTTCTGACTGTAAGAGTGTCTTATTGCGATTATTAATGATCGTCATGGTATATGACGTGGTGAATTGAAAATACATCCAACACGTCACAGAGCCCTTGTCACCAGCAATAAGTGGCGAAAGTCTCGTCGGTAGCTCTTTCTCTCCTGCACGTGGCTTGCTAAGGAGTACAAAATCTTGGTATCAGGCCCGGAGGCCATAGCAGTGAGAGTAACTAGAGAGCTTGGTCTGACTCTCTTTCCGTTCGTCCTCTACCCGTACCTTGAAAATGTGTGTGTGTGTGCAATGTCAAGGAAATGTATCTGTGAACAGCAGCTATCGGTATGTTGGTATCCCGGGAGCAGAATTATAGTAATGATTGCCAATCTGTAGTGCTATGTTAGCCGATACGCTGATACTATGTGCTAGGCCGCACAGTATATATGGTGCACCTGTGCGGCGAGACAAGGACAGACATTTGAGCTTGCTGTGAGGTTGGCACCGGAGCATCGTGGTGCGGCATTAGCAAACTCTCGCCTGCCAAGTTACTGCGGCATCGTAAGGCCGTGACCCTAGTGCTATTCACACATACACACGAGCCAGCCCTCATACGGTCACCCAGGTTCCCCGGTGCCCTCGACGCTCGTAGCATTGCCCAGAGCATCACAAAACACTCCACCGGAGCAGTATTCTGGTACGTAAATATATACAAAGTTGGTGCTGTGTATTACGTGCATGAAAATAGTTGCTTCTAATTACCCTTCCTTATTGCCATATAGAGTTAGCCCAAGTCCTTATCGCTAGTTACCAGGTGAACGACACCACGGTGTACTAATTAGTAGCAACAGCAAGTCATAACACAGAAATCGTTGCCTTTATGGTGTGCCACGCCATAAGTGTCATTTCAATGACCGTTATCAACATAAAATAATAAGCAGTTAATAGTCAAGTGTGTCTTGTTATCGTAACTCGTCTGGATTAGCGCTGAATACAGCTGTAACAGAGTGGTGCCTCCGTGTTTGATTACTAAGTGCTTCTGAATAAAGTAAAAGGCTATCCCATTGCAATTGCTGTACAGCACTACCTGTTCCTGCAATGAGTGCTGCACAATACTGGCTGTACCCAGTCCTTTTCCAATCCACGTTATTAAAAAGTTGCTTGGCATAGCATTAATCAAAGTATTATAGGTAAAGTGATAATAGTCACACATGTTAGTCGCAATCCCCGGCTAATGTGTAACAGGTATTATGTTAACGTCAATTACTGCATAAATAAGAAATTCAATAAAATCTGACATTACGAAAAAATTTTTTCACATAATAATAAGACGCTAAGTTCTTTCTCATTATTTCTGCGTACTCTAAGCTGAGCTTATCAAACAAAGCATAAATGAGTTTTTTTTAACGTTTCTTTTCTATGACTGTATCCAAGGTACCTTCTTGCAGTATCAGTGGGCAACAAAGATACGCATTATATAGCTAAGTCCCTGCTTAAGAGATTTTTAATTCATGGCTAAATCCAGATCTGATGATGCTATGGACACCCAAAACTAACATTCAAAGAATTCAAAGCATATGGTAACATAGCAATACAAAGAGGTAATAGCAGGTTTGGCCATACAATATTAATGATTTTAGACATTGGGTAAGGAAACTAGTAACATATATAGTCAAAGAATTAAGATTAATTCAAAAATGCGTGTTGAGAATTTCATAGACTTCTCTTAACAAAAAAACTGATTAAATACACAGATAAGAGTAATTTAAACATTATATTGTATGCTTTGCTTCATAAAATACTATGTATTAACACTACCCCTGTGGAAATGGTTGTTTTGATAATTTGTACAAAATGTGCCAAACTTTGCCATAATGTGCCAAACAGTGCAGAATTTCGAAAGAGCCACCGTTTGACACAATCCAACACTTTTTGGTCCAGTGTTTTACAATTTTACCTATTTTGTCACGGTATGGCACATTTTGGCACAAAGTTACAGAGCAAATTGTTTCTACAGGGGTAGTTGGGCTTCACCCCTTCCACGCTTCGAGCGCCAACCTCTAATAGTTTATCTTTAACAGAGTGTAATTTAAAGTTAATACTATATTTTAAGTCATAAATTAAAAGTGAGTTGCGGCCCCCCCATCGTAGCTTCGACGGAGACTTACTAAATAGGACACTGCAGTTTGTTGACATGTAATGTGAAACGTTTTTAGTGAAAAATTTAACATCTATTTTTGACAGCTCTCAGAACAAAGATTGGTCGAATAAAACGCTGTAAAATGTGAAAAAAAGAAATTCCTAAAAGTACTGTGTGTTCCTTATGCCATAAAGTGATCGTGGGCCCTAAGAGGCCATTAATTTGCAGTTCCTCTTGTATAATTTACTAAAAAGGCTATTTTTCAAAGCTATAAGGATTTCAAAGTCATAAGAATATACAATAAGAAAATTTTTTTTAACTTATCTCAGAAATTTATAACCACAGCAACAAAATCTTAAAGCTTAATCTCTTCACTATTTAGCGCCACAAAAATACAAATACCTATTCGACCTATTTAAAAGTCTGAAAAATTTAAGGAATTACTATATAGGTTATAGTAAAATGCTCATCTCTTACTTAATAAACCCTTTATTTATCGATTTTGATGCTGCTTTAAATTTGATAAATATTCAGTGTCATTTTCTTGACGCCTATAATTGTATTTGTAAAATGCGTTTAAAATTTTTCTTCCAATTCAACTTCTTAAGAGTTTAATCATAGTTACGACTTTTGTGAGCCCTAAAAACTATTTAAGCTTTACTTAGTTGTAATATGTTTGTTGGCAAGGTAGTTCAACGCCCGATAGCAAAAAAAAGAACCAGTAAGCTTCTTAAGTAAACGTTTTCTTGACTGAAGTTTCCAGCAATTGTGCTTATCTCTTTACGTCAGGATGATCTTCACTGGAGTGTCATTGTTACTCCACACTGATTGAAAGAAAAACTACAACGTTTAAAGCTTTGAAGCTAGTTGTAGAGCTCTTTCCCGACATCTTCTACTTCAACGTCGAAGACGTTATTGTTTAAAGAACTTCTTTTTTGCATACTTAGTTGTTTTGACGATTTGAGGTGGAGGGATTGGCTTGTGATGCTTGTCCGTTGAAGACTATCCCGTTGGCTCTAGTTTACTTTTCCTTTACAGCTGTAAGGTTCTCCCAGTGCAGACCTTAGATATGGTCGGTAATTTCTGGTTAAATGCTTAAGGTTAAGAGGGTAATATTAGGTCGTCAGTTACTGGGGTACGCAGCCTTGTGACGAACAACTCCACTCGTGACATATGCCAGAGAATAAATGGCTTGATTCAATAGTGGCCGGCTTTACATAGCCTTTTAGTTAATGAGTTGTTTCCAGAAATAGTAGTAATAATGTATTTGTTGGCAAGATGGTTTGAACTTAGGTGATCCTTAAAAGAACTAATGAGGCTGATGATTAAATAAGAAAAGTTAACACTTGTAATGGTTCTTAAATAGTTCAGTAGTAGAATTTTCAGCTATTTCTTACTATTATTACTTATTATGGAGAGCCAGCTTCAGATAGCTTAACTCTTCTCCTTAGAGTCTCTGTGTACGCAGACCACACTGGAGGGAGGTACGCCGCTGATCAGAGAATATCTTGTTTTCAGATCACTTCTCATATAACCAACCGATTATCCTTAGTCGGAAAAGTGGGCCTGGGTGATAACTTCTCTGTAGGTATGCTGTTGGAACTACTACTCATAGGTGGCTGTTGTGGCTGCCCATACTCTTCAGGGCTGTATTTCCTGGCTTGCATTTTAAATAGAAAATTCTCTGACGGCCCCAGGTTAAATGTTTGTAAAGCCATAAAACTCTAAGCTGTTGGAGCAGGTTGTGCTCTGACTAGACACGTCTCCTGTGATTACAACGGTTTAGCAACTTTGCTTTATATATTTGTAAGATACAAATTTTATGTTAAAAAAAAACCTTGTATTGCATAGAAATATTTTGTACTACAATATACAATGCAAAGTATTATAATCATTGTGGAAGAAGAGATGATAGTACTCAAAGATCTGTGTTCATCCATAAACTTTATCTATCTCAGATCCAGTGCACTAAGCATAGATGCAGAATGCATGCAATAATAGTTTATTAGGAATGTAATATTAAGAAAATTGTTTCTTGTTGGAAGAGGATAAGTACAAAATTGCATCACGAAAATAACTAACACTTAGTTACTTCAAAGATTTTCTTCTAAGATATCATATTTACAAGGCAAAGTCACACGTGTGCTTCCTTCCAAGACTTGTCATGTTCTCCAATGAAAAAAACTCTCTTTTGACTAGCTCTTGTCTTTTCTAGGTCCTAGGGCTCCTTGTTATGAGATTTAAGAAGACAGAGCGTAGAGTCTTACCTATACTTACTTACGTTACACATTCAAGGCCACGATGTCGTTGCCCTTGACGACGCTGACGTTTTAATTCACATAGTATTAAGTCTGTATACTTGCTTGCAATTTTATGTGTGTGTCCGTGTATATGCTGTGCTGCTAAATTTCAGTGGACCCACACGCCTTTTATCTCGCTTTAGGATATTCCGTCAACTAGTGGCTTAGTCCTGAAATACTCCTAAATATCAAGTAACCCAAGCTTCTCGTGTGCTAATAGTTGGTTAATATGTTTAAAGGCCCCCTTATCTTCTTATATCTAGTCTAATTTTTTTAATATCCATGAATGTCTATATTTGCCATTCTAAAATAAGTTGTGTTTAGCTTTTTTTCTATACTTAAGTGAGCGAGTATGCAAACATTCATATTGTGAGCAAAAAAGGTTAAATTTTTCTACTTAATTTTCTACGTATGGATTTTAATTTCTTGTCCTAACGATGGAGTAAAAAATAAGTCTATTGTTTATATTATTTCTTCAATTTACGTTGGTTAAAGCCATCAGAAAAAATTTTTTTGCAATAAATCCTAAATTATTTTGTTGCTGTAATATCGACCATTGTAGCTGCTTTGGTACATCTAATTGTACCCTGCAATTTATAAAACTGTTAGCTATTCCTTTTTTATTAATTCAAATTTTTTTTTAATTGAGCGTTCAGCTGCGAGGGTACTCTGTGCTCACACATAAAGTATTTAATAATAAATGTTTCTCTTACTTTCTTGTTTTTCATTTTTGCATCATCGTTATAGTTAAATTTAGTATTTTTTTCTTATTCAAAAGTTCTCTATGATAAACATGTTTACTGAGGTTATCCGTTATTTTGCATCGGCTGTAAGTGCTTATATAAGTCAGTTATAAATTAAATAAACAATCGATTGTAATACTGTGCGCCCTCCCTTGCCTGCAGGGTCAAAAAACATATTCAAGAACACTGTAGAGTCAGATAGTTTGACGATTAGTTATCCTAAATTTTACTTGTGTTTTGCTCTAGACGAGCTTGAAGGTGTGAATGATAAGATTATTTTACGGCGGTGTATTCCTCATTTTTGTTTTGATCTGTATTATTCCATTTTGCTGGTACTTTTTTATACTAGCAATTTCTTATATTATGTTTTTCTCTTTTTTTTTTGTTTTTGTTTCTTATGTGGTAATGTGTAGGATATATAACATGTAGGTATAATTTTGTTTACTTTCACTCGTAACACAATAGTCGCATTTGCTAATTTTGTTTGCTGCTTTTTCACTGTGTTTCCCTAAAAAAAATAGCTTCTATTTTGTCTTCATAATGTCTGAAGACCTCACGCTTTTTAAGGCTCACGCCCGAGCTTTTGAAGCTGTGGTTTGACATAGCTCTGTTGACAATGCAATTCCTTGTGTTAGAAGGATCTTGTAAAAGTCTTCGTTACAGCTATTTTGTAAGTTCAGTTCTTGTTTACTGTTGCATTACGTCAACATGTAAGTAACAGATTAAGTGATTACAAGTCTCTTTATTTATTTTCAGTTAAGCATGCAGTTTCTTGGAGATCCGTATGCCTTATTTTTATTATAGACACTTCTATCTGAACGCCTGGTAACGTGGTATTGTTACTCTGGAAGTGTTCTAGGATTATAATAAGGATACGTGGATGTTCTTTGATGGCAAAGTCCTGAGGAAACACTGCCACAATCTGGGTGGGGTCGATTATTACTTTTAGTAGTCAGCCAGTGATCCAGGTGCGTTAGTATTAGTTTTTATTCTACGAAAAATTCAGTACTGGTCCATGTTCTTTTTGCAAGATGATGCTTTCTTTAACGTGCATGGTCCAACGAACGGTCTGTTTGTTGCCCTAAGCGTGGAAGTCGGTTTGATATCTCGTAAAGACTGTGTGAGTAATCTCAGGGGTTGTGGTTATCAGTGAAGTATGAAGGTAGAACTAGGGTTGTTCATGATAGAGAACGACGGAAGGGGGAAAGAAAAGGAGGTTAAACTTTTTGTACTAAACGTGGGTTCAAGATCTCTTTAGAAACAAATTGTTTTTTTAGGTTGCTTTATTTGTTTTACTTTTATTTTTATATGTTCCTCTGGATCAAACAATAATTTCTATTATGATTTTTTCCTAAACAATAATAATGGCAATGAAATACAAAAGCAAAATTGTTACTTTTTAGTATTTTTTTTATTTGCTAACTTCACATTATCTTTTTCTTGTGTACCCCTTGAATGAACTTATGTTCATTACCATGTATATTTTAGCCTGCACGTATATAATTTCATC
This sequence comes from Copidosoma floridanum, assembly GCF_036245765.1. Taxonomy (NCBI): domain Eukaryota; kingdom Metazoa; phylum Arthropoda; class Insecta; order Hymenoptera; family Encyrtidae; genus Copidosoma; species Copidosoma floridanum. Next base: position 1,147,916 of record NW_028321899.1, read on the forward strand.
TTTTTTATTCGTGTCTTGCACCATTTATCATACGTTAATTTGGTCTGTGAGTTAAGTTTACGCGTAATAAAGTATTTCTTCTCACTAGAAAGTTGCATACACGCCCCTCACTCACTTTGTTTTCTTTTTAATTCTTATAACGCGAGTTCTACCATAAATTGATGCTATAAATACTTGTTTATGTATACCTCGTCATTATTGTCGCTCTTTTCTTCTGTAAGGTTACGTATCTGAATCTAAGATATGTATATATCTGGTTTACGACGTGTCCAAGAGCCGTGGAAGATCTTATCGTACGCCTAGTTGATCTCTTTTTTCTGTTAAATTTTCGTGTTGTGTCTGGGGATTGTGGAGTTTTAAGCCCAGTCAAGTTCCTAATTATGTATCTACATGTTCCTTATCCTTTTTGCATTTTTTGGCATTACCATACATGCTTTTTTGACTTGACGTACGTGCAAAACTATTATTTTATTGCCTCTCTGTAGCATTACATTTTTTAAATATAATAAATACCTGTTACTTGATATGGGCCTTTGTATTGTAAATTGCATTAATTTTTAAGGCTCTTTATGCACATAAAGCATTTCTTGTTCCAAAAAATATTTTGTATTCAGTTTGCGGTCATAATAATACTTTAATCAGTACTTCACCTCAACCTGGTTCATTTACTGCGATAGTTATCATTTCTGTCGGGGTCTCAAGCAAGTCTGAAATATACGTTTGAAGTTTGTCCTTTAGGTGGCAGTTTCATGCTAGATGGTGTTTTTGGTCTTTGCCAAAAAACAGTTTTTACTATTTTTTTGGCTGTTGCACTTTTCACAGGTGTGAGGATGATAAACTTTGTCAGCCAGTCTTGCATATATAGTATGTGTACGTACTGTTTAACTAAGGGTTTACTAATGTGCTTAGAGAAGTCTATAGAAATTTTTTTAAACGGTCTATTTGATGTGTCAGTGATGAGCAAGGCTTGTTTTGATTCAGACAAATTTTTTCGTTTGGTATGATGCACATCCTAGAATGACTTGTTAAACATCTAAAAGCATGTTTCTCTAGTAGTATTCTTTGAAAATCCTGTTATATGTTTTGCTTATTATTTTCCTATGCTCACCTATTTTCATCTCGTGGTATTTACGGATAATTGTAAGTCTTTGATCTGCTGGTATTACTGGGGGGTTTGTGTTTAGTAGCGCTTACAGTCTCATAGATTTGAATGTTCCCTCAAAGGTATAGATCAAATATTTCCACTGGGTAAGATTAAGGATATCTGGGTCCCTAATGACCATAATCGTTCTTAATTTATTGCATACTATTACAGCATTAAGGGTTATAATATACTATATAATGCAAGATTTAAGCATCGTTTCTTCAGAATGCTCCTTTACATACTCGTGCATAATTTTTACTCTTCGTGCATTTGTTATTCTAGCTTCTCCTATGGTTCTTTTTTTGTTGTTTATGCGCGTTGGGTTAATAAATTTTCTTTTATGTATCACATGTATAACCTTTGTGTGGGGTACTGCTTCTGTTATTATCATTAACACTATATCGTCCAAGTACTGAAATAGGTGGCCCTCGATCTTGTTCAGTTTTTGTAGTAGGGGTGGATCATTTCCTTTTCTTCGTGCCGACAATGAAATATTAGTCATTAACTATGGTGTTTTATACGGTTTTTTAACGTTCTTGTCTGGGCTTGTTAACTTCTTATTTGGTTCACACTCGCTACCTATTTCGTTTTTGGTATTTTTCTCCCGGTTCTCCGGTCCAAACTTTTTATCTTCTATTTTACTTTCATGATTCTCCTTACCGTTGATTTGAGAATTTTTTACAAGCCCTTTCCCTGGCTCCTGATAAGGGTTCACTGCTTGAGTGACTTGTAATAGAGAAGTATTGTGTGCGCTTTCCTCAATGCCTTCTAGGTATAAGTGATAAATTTTACGATTGTCTGTTACGATGTCATATGCGTAACTATAATTCTTATTGCTAGTGCCACGAGAACACAAATATTTCTCTAGAATTCTCAGAAAAATAAGAAAAATGTTAACATCATTTCCGTATGCTGTTTGTGATTCTAGTATTTCTGCTGCCTTGTTTGGTTCTCTGCATTTTGGTAAGAAATTTGAATAATGCAGGATTGCTTGCTGCTTGCTGGTCGATAGTTCAAGACCAAATGGAATATACAGTTTTCAAATAAGTTAAATAGTACGTCTGACATGTTTACTAGAATACTACTAGGTTTTGTGCATTCACGAGTTTTCCTTCGCATAAAGTCTCTTAGACACTCAAAGCATTTATCTGGTAACGTTGCGATCTTCAACGGCACACTAAAATCATTAAATTCTTGGTTTTTGCTCTTATTCAACTTGTTTTCTCAATCTCAGCTGTGGATGATATCATCCATCTTTTATCTCACTTGTGATAATACATTTTCCACGGGTGTGATCTAGTAAGGCTTCTATACGTTTATCCTTATTTCTAGCTTCTGTTCTTCATTACAGTTTTAGATGTCAATCATTACTTAGGCCCAAAGGCCATAAAATTTGCCTTCAAATACATCATGTTTACCTCGTCCCTTCTATGCTTCTATGTTTACTGAAGCGTTAGTTTTCTGTTTGAAATATACTTTTCTTTTCCCACCAGTTTTATGTTTTTAGTAAATTTTTTTTTAAATATATCGCTCTGTTTGCTTTTTGTTTTGTGACAAATTTCACTATTATAACTTCCTTTGACCATTCAGTTATTTGTGGTGTAACTGACAGACATAGTCTCGTTCTGCGAAGGGTATCAAGCTATCATTTACATGCTTTCCGTAATTTAACTCATTTCTTCAGCATTTAAAATATACTTTATCCTTCTGTTAAATACTGGCTCTTTTGTTTTGTAGCCTACTTTTCTATCTGTTGGCCCTTGTGAATTGAGCTTTTCTCTCCTTGTAATGTTTGGTGTTCCTCCGGCACTTTCGTTTCTTGACATTTTGCTACTTTGTAAGTTTTCCCCATTCAGCTCCTCTGATTCAAGGTCAGCATCCCCCTCTTAGACTACGTAACCATAATAACTGTCCTGGTTATCTGTTGGTCTTTTATTTTTTTTTCTCGTTGTTGTCAGATGCTTATGGGCTTGTTCATTCCATTTTGACATGTTTTAGTTCTTATTAAATTCTTTTTTTTTTATTGCTTGAGCGATAAAATCTTTTATAGGGTATATCACTATCGCCTTTCTCTGTGTTTCGTTTTCATGTATAACCAGGATCCGTAAAAGCACGTTACGTGGACTGTTCATTACGCTTGGGCGTTGTGCTTCAAACTCGTAGCCTTAAGGCTCTACTCTAAAACTATTAAGCTGGATGTGTGGATTCCTTGATGAGTAAAAATATTTTATTGGTCTATATAAATAAGGTCTGAATTGCTTCTTAACAAATGTAATTGCCAGCACCCTCTCATTACACGTTGGAGAACGGAGATTCTCCCCTTCTTAACAAAACGACGCATATTTGCACAGTCCGTCCTTTTCTATCTAACCCTGACTGAAGATTTCTCACAGCGCATAGTCCAATGCATCTGTCGTCAAGATAAAGGGGTTTTAAAGCCTGAGCAAATAAGCACAGACCCCCTGCACAGTGTATCCACGAGAGCTTTCAACGCCTGTTTTTCTTGGTCACTGCATTTAAACGCAGTTCCCGCTTTTAGGATCCTTTATAAACATTGGTCAATTTTTTCATAATCTTTAACAAATCCCCTGTAGTCACGTTCAAATCCTAAAAACTGTTTTACTTCTTTTTCAAACGACGGTCAAGAACAAATTTTGGCCACTTCCAGTTTCTTTAGATTAGTCATTCTTTGCCCATTGCCTATAATGTGACTTAGCCCCTTCATTTTTTTTAAACTGAAATTTTTTTTGGTTTAATAATAAGATTTACAGCTGTTTGCCATTTTGAGGGTTTCATAAATCATCTTCCATTTACTTTAAGGTCTGGGGAAAAGACCATTTTGTCATCAAGACGCTTCTATTTCATGGCCCTGTCAACCTGTGAGTGCTAATGCAAATGCCCTTAGAAATATATTTCGCAAGTCCTTACACTTCATAAGCGTACTTTTGTACTATCAATGCTCGTCTGGCCCTGAAAATTTCCTCTTTTGTGCATTATCTGGGTATATTTCCACGTGAAAACATTCTTACTTAAGGTCCACTACCGTAACGTAACCGGCTGACGCTAGGTTCTCTAAGATGTCACTTTGACAAGGTAGCGGGTAACATTGACCCACTATGGCTCCGTTTAGAAGTCGAGAATCTCTGACTACTCTTAGCTTTTTTTCACTATTTGTCTTGAGTTTTTCTACCACTATTTACGTATTCAAGCTATATGATGTAGTAGAGGATTCACTTATTCCTTGAAATAGAATTTTCTTTATTTTGGTTTTCATTTCATCCCTTATCGCCCGTTAATATTGTGAATATTTTGGTCTGTTTATCACGGTAGGTTTATCTGACATCGTTATAGTTTTATCTTTTAACAAGGATGTTGCCTTGAGAGGTTCTCTGTCAAAGCCAAACGCGTAAGAGTTTAATGCGATTAGTCTTCTCACATATTTTTTCTCTTCATCGTTGCAACAGGCTGTGTCTACGACCTTTAGTTTCTCTAGTTCCTCTTTGACTTTTATAAAGTTTTTCGTTTTTCCGTTGATATTACTTATTTTTTTATTAAATAACCGTATTACTGCTTCTCTCAAGCTTTTGACGTTGTCCTTTTTAACGTATTTTAAGTGTTTTCGACAAATTTCTTCGTACTCTAGCAGCTCTTTCTGAACAGGCACGTATTTTATCTTACTTTTTGTATTAATACAATTGGCAACTGTTCATCCGTTAATATTTTTGGCTATAACATTATCAAGTAACATTTCTTCCTTTATCTCTTGGAGGAGTATCTATCCATTTTTTGGTTATGTTCTGCTTTTTCTTATTAGCGCATGAATTATTTGTCTTGATTTAAGAGTTATTTTAAAACACTTTTTCTTTAACCATGGTATCTCGACGTTATCTTATCTTATAATGCCTCTCTTTCATATAGCCTTGGTATTGCTTAGAGGTATTCTAACCTTTAGTTTTTTCCAAATAAATTTGAAAGCCATAGCGGATGAAACGGAGCATGCTCTATAATCTGTGCAGTTAGGCTTGCAATGTGCCCAGTGTCTTGCGTGCTTCATGAGTCATGCCAATAGTAGCTACTAGATACCTAGTTTCCATTAGTATGCCTGTGTTAAGAAAACTTCAGGTGGTGGCCTATGCCCTGTTCTTGCAAGTTTGATAGATATTTTTGGAAGCTGCTTTATTTTTTCATCCCACTCTAGAAGCTTAGGTTCACTATTCTCTATATTTGTGTCCGGTTCCTTTGTATGATTACTCTTTTTTCGGGTTCTTTTGCCTTTTCTCATGCGTTTTGGCTCCACTGTGTGGAAATACAGTGTGGCTCTCTGCTTGTCAGCGGAGAATCTCAGATAATTACTGTAGCCACGTTGGGGGACGTGTCTACTCTCTTTCCATGTCTTAGCTTAGCTTTTATTGTTGAAAATAGGCCCATTACATACAGTTTAGTTTTTGTTATCCAGGTCATAAAGTATCTCACACTCTCCCAGTTCTATTTTTAATTTCGTCAGTTGCTGTCTTAAGTTTTTTTTCTCTGTTTAATATATTGCCTATCTCTGTTATGTCGTTATTTACTTTTTTCGCTATTTGCCACGTTAAAGTTAGTACCACCGAAGAGTGGCATATTTGCTGTGTCTGTAGTTTGAGGCTCTCAGGTGTATCCGTTTTACTCACACGACACACTTGGGCGCTATTTGGAAAATTCAACTCGCCCCGAGGTAGTATAGTATAATGTGAGCACGTGGGTTTACTGTACCAATAAAAATTATGCTTAGGGTTCCTCTTACCAGCACTTGCTAAGTTATATATTATGCTTACGTACTCGTATTTGATCCCTCTTACCTAACTATAGCAGCTAAGAGACAGCCAACTGTAGCAAGAGTTTACCTGTTTTCTTAACTTACTCTATTTTATAACACTAATCTTGTTTATTAGGACGCTGTGTTCTCTCCCCTCAGTTATTTTATCTAGTGGTTCCTGTTTTTGACCAATTCTTGTTATGTCTCACTTGTGTTTCTTCTGGTTCAAGAATCCTCTTGTCACGTAAATCGTTTTTCTAACAAAAATTTCACCAACCCTGTGTGTCTAAAGTCTATTATCATGAGTAATTTTTTTTCGTATTCAAAGAAAAAATACTAAAACTTGCAGCATATTAAATATTAAATATGTGTATATATATTAAGAACTTTAAAAATTACTGTTCTGAATGAAAACTCTTTCCAGGCAAAAAGCGATACGTAACCTAAGTTGTACACGAGTAAAAAAATCATGACTTCTAGCGCCCTTAAGCGGCTAGTTGATGAGGAACAAAACCTGGATGGGGATGTCATGGACTACCTATGCCATGCAGGCGACAGGTACTCTACCTCAGCTGTAAACAACGTAAAATTCAGGGGTGCGCCGGGTTCAGGCCGTTGCTCGTATAATAATATAAGATAGATTGTGTGTATCAGAGTTAAGCATACTAGCGTTGGCAGATAGGCAATTTTGTACAAGCAAAGAAGAGGGGAGAGTTAGAGGTAGGTAGGGAGGGAGGTGGCGTGCGAGTGAAACGGCAGTTATGCACTGATCACGGAGTAGGAAGTTAGGTATCAGCGCCAGCCTTATTATACACTTCTAACCTGAATAAAAAAATCCTTGATACTAGTTGACTCCTTTGTTTCATTTGTTTGTTTTAATTTATGTAATACCTTTACTACCCTTGGTTCTGTCGTCAACAAATGGTGCCAAAACCCGGGACTTCATGGGGTAGAACGAAAGACAAAAAGAGGAACGAGGAGATGATCAAGACAAGATTAAGAGAAGACTAGAAGGAGCTGAAAACATGGCGGGCAGGTCAAATGGTGAAGAGACAGTCACAAAGAAAAAATGGTGACTGAGAAGCTGTCTCAGTTCAGACCACAGGACCCGCTGATCGAAGTTGACTTGCACCTGAATCAGGGTAGCGCCAACGTTGATGAGGTTGCGGGTGATGGTATTGTTGGCAACCGTATAACCGGAATTAATGATGGGCTGGATGGTCGTCCAGGTGCTGAGTCGACCTAAATCGAGCCTACTGATAAAGCAGGTAACCAGGAGTTACTCAAGCGGCTCACCGGAGCATTTGAGTTGACGATGTATTTTCTGGGAACGCGTTAGAATGGCGTTACTTTAAGCAAGGGTTCGAAGACAGTACTGCAACGGTGGAATTTTCAGACACCGAGAATGTCACTAGATTGTTCAATGTGATGCAAGGTCAAGCTTGAATGTTAGTCAGTGCTCTTCTCGCGACCGGACGTGGTGTGGGCACCATTATGGAAACGTTGGCTTTGCACACGTTGGTAATGCGCACGTCATCGTGGCGAAAATTGTGCAGGGCCTTGACAACGTACCGCATTAAGGTGGTGGGAAAGTAACGCTTCCCTAGTTTGCTTCCAGTTTGCGGAAAACGATCGTGGCATTTAACAGTTTAAAGTTGAATGGTTATCTGCATAGCTTCGACCTCGTCAGAAGCGTGGGGGAAAAAAATACACGTACAATCGCTACATTATTGAGAACCCGAGTGACAAATCGGAACTTGAACAACTCGCAGACTTTGCGTATCACGAGGCAAAGATGGCCGTGTCTGGGGAATTGTTTGGTCTGCGTGTTGCAGATTCCGCGCTACGCGGCAGTAACAATGGGAAACCTTCCCAAGCCTTGAAACAACTGCGTATAGTAGCTACCATACGCATGTCTGAAGTTGACAATAGCATTCCGGAGGGGTCTCTCTCGTGTCCTGTTTATCAACGGGACAACCATTAGATGGTGGAGTGCCTCAAGTTAGCGCGCGAATCTGTTGGACGTCGTGGGTTTTTCTCGAAAAGGTTTGGTCAGTGCTACAAGTGCTTGGAGCAGGAACACTGGCAAGAGGTTTGATAACGAAGGATTTAGCCCAGCGTCTTGGTTAACGCTGAACAAGGAAGGTTATATCCATTCAGAAAATTAAAGCAAGCATCGAGAAGTACACAGCATGTAGACGCGTCTGTTGTACCATCGAAGGGACCGGAGATAAAACACCGATAACTAGGGCACTTGCAGTACCGGCAATTACCTTACCCACTCAGTCATTATTGCGCGAGCTGGTCCCATTGATAAGTGTCAAATTGGGCGTCTTTTTTTAACCATACAAAAACGTGACTTCGTCAATTTTGATTGGCCAAGACAATTGGGACGTATTGTTAAGCAGAGAAACGCGTTGGATAAAAGAATGGAGAATTACCGTGGTACTGACGCAGTTGGGATGGGTTGTTCATAGGCAAACATGCACTACTAAATATACTAATGATGGCACGTGTGAACAAACGTTAGTAGCAAAGGCATGCAAGCGTTGTGTGACATGTGAGCAGAGAGATGGTGAGCTGCATCAAGTAGTGCGTGAATTCTTTTGAATTGACAGTTTCAGAGTGCATAAAACGGAGCACATCGATCTGGTACAGGTTTGCAGGATAGAGATATAACAACAAACAAGTTGTCAGTTAAAGGCAGGCTGGGAAACTAGGCTTCTATGGCGTAGCGACACGATACCAGGCGTTGACAGCCGTGTGAAAGCGCTGAAGCGACTATACAATATTGAGCGTCGCTTAGACCACGATCCTAGTTACGCGAGTTCGTACTATTCGGAAATGAACCGATTAATAGAAAAAGACTCTGCCCGAGAAAGGACGAGGAAGCCCCTAAGAGAGCTTAGTATCTTCCTCATTTCGGTGTAACGAGTGTGAATGAATCGAGACAAATTAGATTTTTATTTGACGCAGCGGCAAAAACCGAGGGACTAAGTTTGAACGACCAACTCGACACGGGCCCCGATCTTCTTCAAGCACTACCTGAAGTGTTACTGCGTTTCCGCCAGTACGCAGTGGCATGCAAGTCTGATATAAAGAACATGTTTTTGCGGGTACGATTAAGACCAGACGATCGCGGCGCCGTGTGGTTTGTTTGGCGGGGCATGGGCAGGAAGCGACATTCATAAACATATGAGATGACGCGGTTAGTGTTTGGCGCAAAGTCCTCACCGTGTAGCACACACTTTATAAAGAATTCTAACGCGCAGCTCTTTGCAGAAAGCCACCCCAAGGTAGCGCATAGCATCGTGGTGAACTCTTACGTGGATGACTATTCAATGAGCCAGCCTATGCTTAATGAATTACAAGAGCTGGCGCACAATGTCATGATAATTAACTGACGCGCAGATTACGAAATGCATTGCTGGACATGCAACGAAGCAATGAATATAACTGAATCGCAGAAAGCGACACCACTTGCACAGGAGCAGCCGGCGACGCTATGCGACAAAGATACCGAACGCGTACTCGGAATGAAATAGGACCCGGCGTCCGACTCATTAAGATTCGCTTTGGGACTTGCTCATGTACCGTCTAAACTGTTATCTGGACAGGCGTGACCCACAAAGTGCGAGTACCTGCGTTTCATGATGTTGATATACGATTCGCTAGGCCTGTTGGATCCATACACCCTTGTCGTCAAAGAATTAGGGTCATTGCGTATCGTACGGTGTATTACATCTTAAAGGATAGATATTGGGGCAGCGCAACTTCATGCGTTTGGTGACGCTAGTCTCTGTGCATATGCAGCTTGTGTGTATTTGCAGAGCGAAACGGTCGACAGACGGGTATACGTAGCGTTATTGATTGCTAAATCTCGAGTTGCACCGGATAAGGAAATCTCTTTACCACGTCTAGAACTGCAAGCTGCGTTGTTGGCCTCGCAATTGCTACGGACCGTTAAAACGGGATCAACATTCCATGTTCACGCCCTCATTTGTGGTTGGACTCGCGTACCATGCTTCATTGGATCCATCGTGACCCTCGTGTCCAACAAACATTTGTTGCACATCGTTTGGGCAAAATATCCGAACTGACGGCAGGGGCAACTTGGAAGTGGGTTCCGTCTGAACGAAATCCCGCATATTTGGCCACTAGAAGCAATCCTATGAGTTGTGATGATAATCGGAAATGGTTTGATGGATCCAATTTTTTAAAGTTGCCTGAGGCCGAGTGGCCGGTAGATAGGAATTTGTCCAAGGCGGAGAGGCAAATTTTGGAATCCACAGAGAGACGAGTTGAGCGAAATACCGTAATGTCCACTGTAAAACAGTATACGCCCCCAATAGCGCGTTTATAGGGCTGGAAAGGGCAAATCGTCATGGCACGTAAAATAAGACGGGTAGGCATGAAATGGGCGCGTCGAGAGCAGATCATGGATGTGGTACTGGAGCGTCAGTTGGCGGAGGAGTACGAAATTCGCGTTGCACAGGCAAACAGCTTTGCGCGAGAACTTGTGAAATTAAAATGTATACTGGCGTCGGCAGATAGGCAATTTTCTACAATCAAAGAAGAGGGGAAAGTGAGTGGTATGTAGGGAGGGAGGTAGCGTGCAAGCGAAATGGCAATTGTGCACTGATCGCGGAGTAAAAGGGTAGGTGTTGGCGCCAACCATATTAAACAATTCTTACCTGAATAAAAAGTTCCTTGATACTAGTTAACTCTTTTGTTTCGTTTGTTTGTTTTAATTTATGACATACCATTACTTCTCTTGGTTCAGTCGTCAACAATTACCACATTCTTATCTTTTTCTAATAAGTGTCTCGTCTTTTTTGCTTCGGAAGCAAGGGATGGAATTACATCTACAAATATGTGTACTCACGTGCCAATTGATCTGCATACCAGAAGAAATACAACTTCAGAAAATATTTTCCATCAGTGCTTGCTATTTGTCTGCTTGATATTGTAATAATCTGCAACTCGCTTTCTTGTCTTATTGGCTTCTGAGAAACAGTAAACACCACTCAAAAAGAGCATGTTTAAGAATGCTGTGTAATACCTTTTATAGTGCAGTCTGCGTGGACGTGCATATGCTGTGCTTTTGCAAAGAGCATGGTATATGCAGAAGTAAGTTGTAATTTGAAAAACAAAAGTTAAAGAAATAATAAATAATAATGTAATTATGAATTAACGATAAAATAAACATGCAAAGTTTATTGTTATAAAATAAAAAATAGGTCAATAATGAGACAATATTGTGTTTTAACTAACAGTAGAAAAATTAAAAAAAAATCTCCTACACTTCATACTAAAGAGGCGGAACGTATGTACTATTTCTATCCTGAACCTGCTAACTAGAGCAGTTTATCCCGTTAATCTTGCTTGAGTAGTGGATATTCTATACCCAAGATCTATTTACCAGAACGGTCTTTCTCTTTCTATCCTGAATCTGCTTACCAGAGCCGCTTATCTCTATTGGTTCTGTTAAAAAAGCAGATACTTTGTACCCCAGATCTGCTTCTTAAAGCATTTTAAATAACAAATACATATGCACAAACATATTCACACTGAATGTTGTTCGTTGTGGAAAAAGAATTTTTAAAAACGAAGTAAGGATTTAATATCTTTTAATTTTGCCCCTTATATACACACAATTGTTTATAAAATAATATTTAACGAAGCCCCCGACACGTTATTTTACAAATAATAAGAAAAGTTAGAAAAATAGTGAGAAATTGATTTTGCAGGAGCTTATTAGGAAGAAGAATGTTCTAGAAAAAAGATTAGTATTTATAAGTGATTGAATACAAAATTACTCTAATAAGCACGAATAAAAAACTGAATCATTGGGAAGTTAAATCGTTAATTTCAAAGTAAAAGTCAACAAACGATTTGACAATGTTATCCTCTTTGTTAAATGGGAACTCTTAAAATTAAAAGGAAATAAAATATTTAAAAAAGTCTTAAAATTTACTAGTGATTTATTAATAATTTAAAACTTATTATAGTCTCCCCTAGCCTTATTTATAATTTATAGGCACATAAACTACGTGTTGCATGTATAGAATATTTATATAGTTGTATTAATATTATTCATTGTATAAGGTCACAGTGCATATATTTTTAGGAATGTATACCCATAGTAAATAGAAAAAAAAACCAACCTTACAACTTACAGACATCTTTACTCCAGGAAAACCAGTGTAAAGTCCGTTGGATTACTTCCAGATGCCTAGAGATACAGGCGTGCATCAGTATACAGTGTGAAAAGAAAACTCTTCCTCTGTTCGGGTTTTCTTACCGACCAAGTGAGGACCCGTGCCCTGCCATGCAGCGTCGGTTGCTGCGCTCTCTCCTAGCCTCCCACCTCGTGCGTCACCGCGCTTGGCAGGTGTCACTCACTCGTGTACGAGGGCTCAGCGAGGACAGTCGCACGCCACGCTAGAGAAGGAGAGAAGAAGAAGACGACGATTACACGCCGAAGCGACTATCCTTTGTGCCTTTCTTTTATTTAAAGCGTTGAAAGCATTTTGTAATTCCCTGCGAAATAAGTAAAGCAGTAAAAACATTTATTTGGTCCTTCGAGCCAGATCCCGAGGAGAAGAGCAGCCAACGCCGCAGCTAGGGTGGTCACAGTCTGCGATTCGACTTACACAGCGTAATGTAAGTACAGTTTAAAGAAATGTTGTGTAATGGAGGTCGTCGTGGTCGACACAGTTCCCACGATTCGACACACGTGTTGGCCACGACGAAGTCGTGCCGCCATTAACGCTTGCCTTGCTGGCACTCGCGTTATCAACAGCGTGCACACGGTGGCTGCCGCGGTCGCCACAGAGCCCGCGGTCCAGCAGCTGTGCTCGGCCACGGCAGAGATAAGGCCGTACGGTTGTCGATGCGACGCTTTGTTCGACGCCATTCAAACGTCAGAAAGCGAGGCTTTCGCGGCCGCCATTGTTAGCCGCGATCAAGCGCTCGCGGTGTCCTCATCGGCTGCGGCCGCCATGTTGGCCTCGTGTCGCGCACGTCCGCCTCACGCGGCGGAGCTGTTGCGCTTCGCTGGCGCGGGGGGTCGACGCCGAGGGACAGGCTTCGAAGCTTGTGTAGCTTGCGTGCGCGTTGGCACGCGCGTGGTCTACGCACGTCCCTTCTGGCATTCTCGCTCTTTCGTGTTCTCTCTCACACTCTTTCTCTTTAACTCTCCTTCTATCTGTTTTGTCTGCCGTCAATGCGCTGCGTGTCGACAGCTGTGTCGAGTCTGGCGATAACATGGTCCCGCCGCTCGTGGCCCGGAGGCAAGACATGCTTCGTGCAAACGTCAAGCTAGTCATCGTTTTTTCAGGTCGAACGACGACTGGACGAGCTTGCTCGGCTCCCAGAGCGCCCTCGCCGGCGTCATCAGCCGGTTCGCACGGGAGTTCGAGAAGATCGACCCCCCAAACTGGAGCCTGGGTCTCGTGGAAGTAAGGCTCGAGCTGCTGGATAGTTACTGGAACACTTTCCAGGCCAATCACGTGAGTCTCCTGGAGTCACCGCCACCCGAGAAGCTGGAGTCTCTTGACCAGATGTACTTGACGGCAGAGTCGGACTATATCGCCTCTCGATCACGCCTCTACAACGCAAGAAACACCCTCACGCCTCTCCCTGTCCCGGGCGGCGCCGACTTGGACCGTCATAACTCGAGACACGGAGCCCTCTTGCCCAAGATCAGCATCCCTTCCTTCTCGGGGAAGCGAGAGGATTGGAAAAGTTTCCGGGACCTCTTCCGCGCGCTCGTCCACGACGATAAACAGCTCACCGACGTGGAGAGGCTGTTTTATTTGAAATCCTTGGTGGACGGAGACGCCAGGGCCGCTTTCGACACCGTTTAGACCATCGGTGCCAATTACCCAACGGCTTGGGCCTTACTCGAAGCGCGTTTCGAGCACCGCCGTCTTCTCATCCATGTTAATATCACGGCGCTCCGTAACATCAAGTCTCTGAAGGAAGAGTCAGTTTGAGGGCTTCAGGGTCTCCTTGACACCCTGGGAAAACATCGAGATCAGCTAGAAGCTCTGGGTCGTCCTGTGTCTCAGTGGGACGACTGGATTGTCTCCTGCGCGATGACTGACATGGATCCGACGACCCGGCGCGCGTGGAAGGACGAGATCGAGTGACTGGAGAGCGCTGGCATGGATACCACGGCGGAATTGGCCACTTTTGCTGCCTTGACAACTTTCCTTCGTCGACAGTGCCGCGCGCTCAGCTCCGTCGAGGCCTCTCGCCCTGCTCGTTCAGCCAACACAGCCAGCATGCGCTCTCCGGCCCCCCCATTTCCTGGACGAAACTTTAGAGCTCTTGCCACCAGTAGCTCGCTGCCGCCATGCCCGTCGTGCAGAGAGTCGCACTACCTGGGTCTCTGCGCGCAATTTCAAGGCCTTGACGCGCAGGCCTGGCGACGCATGGTCTATCAAGGGCAGTTATGTTTTAACTGCCTGAGACCAGGTCACGCAGTAAAGTTCTGCCTTTCACGGTCCATCTGCCAGCAGTGCAGGGAGCCTCACCACAGTCTGCGGCACGAGAGCAACCATCGGCGCAAGCCTGAATCGGATCAGCGTCCCTCTTCACCCAAGAAGCCAAAAGTCGACCCCGCGGGCCCGCCCGCCACCGACTCACAGCATCAGGGGCCTCCATCGTCCTGACTAGCCGTACTTCCGACCACTCTTGTCCAGCTAACCAGTCCTACCGGCCAACGAGTTGCTGGTCGAGCTCTCCTTGATGCGTGCTCTAAGGTTACACTCATCTTCATCCGGTTGGCCCAGTAGCTCGGCGCAGCGCTAGAAGTCAACGAGGCGAGAATTCATGGGGTTGGGGGAATGTTGACCACTCCTTCGAGAACCCGAGCGTATCTTAGCCTTGAAACTGGAGAGCATGCACCACCAATCCACCTGACAGCGCTCTGCTTGCCGTGGCTCGGGCTCACCTCTCCGTCTGCCCCCTTGCACCCAGCCGTGATGAGACAGTGGCTCGATCTTGAGCCTCTGGCCGATCCAGCGTTTGGCACACCTCGCCGTGTAGACATTCTGTTCGGAGTCGACGTTTACCACCGCCTCATCGAACCAGGTTACGTTCAGCGTAACGAGCTCGTCGGACAGCGCACGGCTCTTGGCTGGACTCTCGTCGGCCGGGCCCCTGGCCTGGGCTCGAACGCCCTCATCGCAGGCACAACTCTGCACACAAACACTCAGTCGCCTTGGGATCAAGAGCTGGCTGCGCAGCTCCAGCGACTCTGGGAGATCGAGAAGGTGCCACATGTCATCCGCCGAGCGCCTGAGGATGTGGAATGTGAGCGAATCTTCGCCGATTATCATCGCGCTGACGACGGGCGTTACATTGTGCGACTTCCGCTGAAACATAACGCTGTGCGCCTCCTTGGTGACAGCTTGCAGGGTGCCACCGCGGGCTTGCGCTCGTTGCATCGTCGGCTGCAGCGGACTCCTGAGATGGCTTCTGAGTACGCCCGGTTCATGGCAGAGTACATTGCCCTTGGTCATATGAACCCCCTTACTGATGACCAACTCGCTGCATCGCACCGTCCAGTGCACTATATCCAACATCACGGCATTTGGCAGCACGGTGACCAAGGTCGCAAACTGTGCGTTGTTTTCAACGCGTCGAGCCCGACTTCCAGTGGCTATAGCCTAAACGACGTGCTCCATGCTGGTCCTCGGCTCCAGACGGCTCTTCCCAGTGTGCTCCTGCGTTGGCGTCGTCACCGGATTGCGTTCTGTACTGACGCTCGCATGATGTTCCGCCAGATCCTGATTGATGAACGCGATGTCGACCTGCAGCGCATTCTGTGGAGCTCTGACTTAAAGCAGCCACCTACGCACTACCAACTGCTTACCGTTACCTACGGTGACTCGTGCTTCCCGTACCTGTCACTACGGGTCGTACAGCAGCTGTACGAGGATGACGGCCGCCGCTGGCCCGAGGCCGTCCCAGTGGTGATGAACGATCGCTACGTTGATGACATCTTCTCCGGCGCTGATGACATCGGCTCGGCCAAGCGTCAGCGCGACCAGCTGATCGGACTTCTTCAAGCGGGCGGTTTACCTCTGCGAAAGTGGGTTGCCAGCACGCCCGAGCTTCTTGAAGACCTTTCCGAAGACGTCCGCCTCCGTCCTACTTGGGATCGGCTCAGTCTTGAAGGCCTCATCAGCGAACTGGGCGTAGGCTGGGACCCGCCCTCGGATTTCTTCCATTTGACGCCACCCGTTGTCGAATCTCAAACCACAAAGAGATCCATGCTCGCCGTGCTCGCAGGCTTGTTCGATCCATGCGGCTGGCTTGCCCCGATCGTGTTGAACGCCAAGCTTTTACTGCAAGACCTGTGGCGCGCGCGCTTGGACTGGGACGAGAACGTACCGTCCTCCATGACTCGCCGCTGGACCGCTTTCACCGCCAAGCTGCAGGCCATTACCGGGTTTTCTCTGCCTCGTTGGATTGGTATGTCTCCGTCGTCGAATGTCCAGCTGCACGTGTTTTTTGACGCTAGTCGCCGTGCTATGGCCGCTGATGTATATTCGCGGCTGCAGTCCTCAGATGGGCCCACTCTCTGCCACATCCTTCTCGCTCGTACTAAGCTTGCACCCATCCGCGCGCTCAAGCCGATGACCGAGCCCGCTGCTCGCATGACCATCCCACGTCTAGAATTGCGAGTGGCCCTCATCGCTGCCAAGCTTCTTCGCTCAGCAGCCAGCGAGTTGGGAGTCGCGATCGAGCACTACCACGCTTAGTGTGACTCTCAAATTGTCCTTTACTGGATACGCTCCGATCGGCCGGCCAACAACGTGCTCGTCGACAACTACGTCGCTCAGATCCAGGAGGTCCTGCCACCCAGTGCCTGGCGATACGTGCCGTCGCAATCGAATCCGGCCGACCTAGCCACCAGAAGTGCCGACATGAGTGGCCTCCGACAGCAGCCCTTGTGGTGGAGAGGCCCCACGTGGCTGGCCCAGGACGACAAGTCTTGGCCCCAGGAGACACTGCCTCCGCCCACGCCCACGCTGTCACTCTGCTGCGCCTTCCGCGCGCCTGAATCTGACCTGCTGCAGCTCTTCTCGAGCTTGCGCGCTGTATTGGGCCTCCTCGTGCGCGTTCGTCGATGGGTGCGACACTGCTTGCAGTGCATGCCCACCCGTTCTGTGCTTTCGCCGTTGACGCCGTCTGAGATTCAGGACGCTTTTCTGGCCTGCGTTCGGTTCAGTCAATCGATGACGTTTGGGGATGAGTTGGCACTCCTGCGGAAGCGTAAACGTCTTCTGAAACGGAGCCCTTTGACCTTTCTTGCCGCCTTTCTTGATGCCGACGGAGTTCTGCGTGTTGGCGGGCGGCTCGATCACTCATCGCTGTCTTACAAAGAGAAGCACCCTCCCATCCTCAGCGAAACATCGCCGCTCGCTCGACTCATGGTCTCTTGGGCTCACGCACGCGCCCTCCACGGTATATATCGCGTTACCAGCGCATACGTCTCCAGGCGTGCCTGGATTCTCGGCGGGCCTCGCAGAATTAAAGCTCACATTAGAGGGTGCGTCATCTGTGCCCGGTTACAGGCGCGCTCTTCAAGCCAGTTGATGGCTCCGCTGCCCGCGTCTCGCGTCACGCCGTCTCGCGCTTTTGGTCGCACCGGAGTCGATGACGCCGGGCCCTTTTCCGTGCTTACATCGAAGGGACAGGGGATCTGGACCACAAAGGGCTACCTCGCTGTCTTCATGTGCATGATCACCAAAGCCGTGCATCTAGAGCTTGTCAGCGACCTTTCCGCGGCCACCTTCTTGGGTGCTCTCACCCGTTTCACCGGTCGTTGAGGCCGACCATCCGAGCTTTAGAGCAACAACGCCACCTGCTTCCGTCGAGCTGATTTGGAGCTCCGCGAGGCGTTGCAGGGCGCAGAATTTAACTGGGACCTAGCCACCGGGACTCTTGCCTCCCAGGGGGTTTCCTGGCAGTTCATTCCTCCCGGTGCGCCACATTTTGGAGGACTCTGGGAGGCCGCGGTCAAGTCGACCAAGAGCCATCTACGCCGTGTGCTCGGCTCTCGTCATCTAACGTATGAAGAGTTCTCTACGGTTCTCGTTGGAATTAAGGCCGTGTTGAATAGCCGCCCGTTGACGCCCTTGTCTGGCGATCCCTCTGACCTCGAAGTGCTCACGCCTGGACATTTCCTCATCGGGGCTCCCGTCGATTCCATAATCGAAGCTACCCCCGCTGCAGAGAATTTGGACCCACTCACGCACTGGGAGCTCGTCAAGGCCGTTCGCGCCCAATTCTGGACGCGCTGGGGCCGTAAGTATCTAAATACTCTCCAACAGAGGCCGAAATGAAAAGCTGTCCGTCGGAACTTCGCGGTGGGGGACCTGGTAGTTCTTCTTGACCCTACGCTGCTATAGTCCAGCGGACGCTGGCCTCTGGGCCGTATCACCCGCATACACCCTGGATCCGATGGACTAGTCCGTGCTGCTGCCGTCGAGACGGCCACCGGCGAATACGTGCGGCCCATTGTCAAGCTTGCGCATCTCCCTGTGGCACCTGCGGACTCTAGCCTCCCTGCGACTGACGATCGAGGGACTCCCCCCGCTTCGGTGGGCGGTGACTAGGGTCTCGCTCTTGGATCGAGGCGGGCGGGATGTTCGGGTTTTCTTACCGACCAAGCGGGGACCCGCGCCCTGCCTTGCAGCGTCGGTCGCTGCGCTCTCTCCCGGCCTCCCACCTCGTGCGTCACCGCGCTCGGCAGGTGTCACTTACTCGTGTACGAGGGCTCAGCGAGGACAGTCGCACGCCACGCTAGAGAAGGAGAGAAGAAGAAGACGACGATTACACGCTGAAGCGACTATCCTTTGTGCCTTTCTTTTATTTAAAGCGTTGAAAGCATTTTGTAATCCCCTGCGAAATAAATAAAGCAGTAAAAACATTCATCCTCCTTAATTAAGTCAGAGAGACTTTAGCTGTAGGATTGGAGTTGTTGTATGCAACGGACTAGACGTAGCAGTAAATATAGTTGTTGTACGCAGCATTTGCATCGTGCCCGAAATTTAAGCACATACTCTTGGCTTTAACGGACTATCAAGTATAAGTGCTTCCATACATAATACACGAAATCTGTGCCCCTATCGTATATTTTTATAATAAATTCATGTATGACCCAGGCAGAGTAAGCAAACAGGACTAAGCAACTTATGTGAGCAAGCATATGAGCACTTTATTGATACTTAAAGTATAATTGGTATTACAGCGTCAGCACCTGCATTGTCACATTCTTGCATAAATATAAATGCGTAGAAAAACAAACACAGATCCAGATTGTCAATGGCAGAGAGTAGACAAAGCGATAGCATATTTGAGCAGGCAAACAGGCGAATACTTTCATTCATTGCAGAGAGAAGGCTTAAAATCACGCCCTACATCGTGGTAGCGTAACAATTAGGTTATATAGCTGCACATGCCATATAAAAAATCTCTGTGCCGTAAATACCCTTGCTTAAAGCAGATTGTATCGAACAGGTGCGCTTGATTACACTCTCTCACTTTCGTTTCTGGGCATACGCATAGTACACTTATTGTTTTGTCAGCAGACGTATATCTATAGCAGACCTACACTTATTCATTGCATATGCATGAGCCAAACAGACGCTCATATAAGAGACATATACACACCAAAAGAGACATACATATGTATTCAATTATTTCTTCATTACCTGTGTCTTCTGCAATGAATGCCAAGGATTGAGAAGAATATTTTTCAGAAGCAAATAAACAAAAATAAATAATAGTATGATTTTTTTATTACACATACATATAAAATATAAAATAAAAATAAATAAAAAAAAGGAAAAAAAGGCCCATAGAGCAAAATATACAATTAGGAAAATGGTCAATGAAAACCATGATGCCACAGTAGCCAAAGTGCTGATGGAGTCTCTTAACTCAAACTTTTTACTTCAGCATGCGATTAAATCCATTTTTATGTTCGATGAGAAGAATATTCTGCTAAAGGATTATATACAAGATGTTTTAAACGGAGAAAGCTGAGTCAAAGATAATCAAAAAGATTTGTATAAAAGAGAAGTATTGCAGAATTTATGAGATGATGCACAGATAAGCGTAAGCGGCCACGGTTTCGAAAATCTCGAAGCATTTTTGAACCATTTAAAAAAAGATATGCTACAGGAAAAACCAATGCTTATTATAAAACTCAGATGAAAAAAGTGCGCCAACGACAAGGTCAATCAGTTGGTAAATATAATGATTATGTAAACCTACTGCTGAGCAGTGCTAGAAAGGCCTGAATGGAGGATAAGAGCGATACATACAACGCGCATATGATGATCTCTGTGAAAGACATGGCTTTAGACATGTACACAAAAGGACTAGCACCTACGATAAGCCAGCAGGTAGATGCGAAAATACCTGCTTCTCCAGACAACACCTTTAATTATGCATTGAGATTGGAAAGCCGAGTGAGAGCAGGTATAAGCCTGGATACACGATACCAAGGGCAACCTCATAGTGATTATAAAAGTAATTAAAATAACTTATATCAACAGCAGAATTGGTACCCTAATTAGCTATTTCTATCACATCAAATAGCACAAGTTAATGACAAGTTAATCATTAATATAGAAATGGACAAAACTACTGTAAAAATTGTAAGAATTAGGGGAAAGATTTGAATTTTCAAAATCAGTTAACAAACTTTTATTATTATCAGAATAATCTTGGATAATATGGTAACGAAAATCCTAAGAATTATTACACTTAAAGAAATGCTAATGTCAATTCTAGGAGCAATCAAAAATACCAAGGCGAAGGTCAAAATTATGATAGATACCCTCAAAATAATAACTTTAATGATGATAACAAACGAAGCTTAAATCCTAACTATCAGAGTCAGAATTTTCAAAATCAGTACGAACCAGGAGATAATCGTTTGCCGCATCATTTAAGCTCTCAGGTGGCTTACCCCAATTGGCGTTCTAAGATAAGCCTCCAAAGACAAAATTTAAGTCTTACACCGAATGTTTTAACGCAAGTAATAAACATAGCAACAGAATTAAAACCATCCACATTGGCACGGGCCAGGGACTTGTAGACAACGAGCCTACAAGCATAAGGTTTATGATCCCAGAATGGACAAATAGATTTATCACATTAATACCCAATAATGAGCACTGCCACAAACCTGATTAAATTAGATCAGTTGCACCTATAAGCATACATAGACACTAGTAAAAATATGAATCTTACCAGAATTACAACCCACCCAGTTTTAATTAAAGGAACAACGCATATGACTAAACAAGCAGAACCTACAATTTTTTAAATGATACCTAACGATTTTTCTATCAAAGATAGCGGCTTATTAGGCCGAAACTTTTGTAAGGAATAACGAGCCACGTTATCATATTATTATAATGCTATAGTACTAGAAAATGACGTAATAAGCCCTATTCCTTTTTTAAAAACTCTTGGAGAAATAGAGCGATTGAAAAGGCATAAAAAAGAATAAAAAGCAACAAAGCGAAAGAAGCAAGCATGGGAAAGTTACATTCAAGCCACCACCCATAATACAAACAAAAAGACTTTTCTCGAGGATAAAATTAACCAACAATAATTTTATGATAAAAACATCGTAGGGTGGCCAAATAAATGAAATATACTAAATACAAAAAATTCTAAGACAGGAAAGCTGATTCTTAGTTTTGAGATGAATTGGATGAATTGCTTTTATCAGGAAGGGGTGATAATTTTATAATGCCCACTAGGAAGAACTCTCACCCTTCGACTACATTGCACCTGAATTTAACCTTGATACTAGTATTGAATGCGAGAGATTAGTTATTAAAAATACACAAGATAGAATAATAGACCTGCAAGGACTTGTGCGTACTGGCTACTAAAACCTCGAAGAACGAGACCAAATTTCTTGATTGATTTCTGAATTTCTAAAAATTTTTTGGTGCTCGGAGACCCTTAAACCTGTACAAATTTTGTTGCACATGGAATCCCGATGGAAACTAACATTCCTTTTAACACAAAGTAATATCGTTACCCACCGGTACATAAGAAAATTTTAGAAAAACGCGTAGCAAAAAAACTTAACGATGGAATAATTAAGCCCTTATCATCACCGCATAACTCACCCCTCTGGATTGTTCCTAAGAACACGATAGCCATGGATATTCAAAATGCAGGGTAGTGATTGATTTTCGAGAACCTAATAAAAAGACCATTTGTGATGCATATCCATGGTCCAATATCGCAGATAGTTTGGACCAGTTGAGAGGATCTGAATGTTTCTTAGTTTTTTAATAAGCTGGTTGAGTTCAACAAATTTCTATGGCTGAACATGAAAGGAATAAGACAGTATTTACGACACCTCATGCATATTACCAATACAGACGGATGAACAAAGGTTTGAAGAATGCACCTGCCATATTCTGACGACTAATAGATCTCACAGTAAGAGGTATACTAAATGTTAAAATAATAGTGTATTTAGATAATATGATTATTTACGCAAGAAATCTAGTAGATGATGCTCAATAAGTTAGGTTCCTTTTTAACCGGTTTAGATCAGTGAATATGTTACTCCAGCCGGATAGAGCGTAATTTCTGCTGAAAGAAGTAATATTTCTTGGGTATATAGTAAACTAATGAGAAATTGTATCAGACCCAAAAAAAATACAGGCTGTTAAGGAATTTTTTCAACCAAAAACTATAAAAAATATTAGATAATTTTTAGAACTTGCAGGGTACTATAGATGCTTTATTAAGGATTTTTACAAAATAGCTAAGCCATTATCAGATTAATTTAAAAAAAATGATAATTCAAATGGACTGAAGTTAAACAAAAGAGTTTTTAAATACTAAAAGACCATCTATGTCAAGAGCCCACTTAACAATTCCCTGACATTAGTAAGTCACTAAAACTGACAACAGATGCATCTGACTACGCTATTTAAGCAGTATTGAGTTATGAAAAAGATGAGTTCAAAGATCTTGTCATTCATCTTTTAAGAACTCTGAAAAAAGCTGCACTAAATTATTCTGCGACTAAAAAAAAACGTAGCTGTACTATACGCGATGCATCATTTTCGTTTATATTTATTAAAGAATAAACTTGTTTTTGCAGCTGATTATGAGCCATTGAATTAAATGCATACAAAAAAAGATGTGGGTCCGCGTTTAATGCGCTGGATGTTTAAATTTATCGATTATAAATAAATTTTCAAACACAAGCCAGAAAAACTCAATACCAATGCTAAAGCATTATTTAGAAGCACAGTAGGACCATTTCTTAATGCGGAAAACGATACAAACAATTACCATTACTAAAAGTTATGATAATGGGTCAAAAAAAAGTACAGAAAAAGAAAGAATTAGAATTTTAAAGCCAGAAAGAGGGGATAGTAAGCACATTCAATTTAACGACGATCAAGCCTAAAGCACTGCCAATAATTTTTAAGGAAACAGTAGCCGTAACAAAACCTAGAAACATGACCAAATCAGAAAAAAATTTACCTAAATTAGCCAGGGGCCCTTAATTACCCCTTGGTTTAAAAACAACCAAGGAACGGCCAAAGTAAGGTCACAGTGTAATTGCTTAAAGGACTCGAACAAAAAGATTTCCACAACCACAGACATCATCTACATCTCGACCGAGTATATTAAGTAATTTCACTAAAAATACATCAAAAGATTCTAGCTTATTTAAAGTAAATTTTATAAATTAATAGCCTTAACATCATACGCTTGTGTTACGAAAACAGAAGCAAACAGAATAAAACCTGATAATTGCAAAATTGAGAGAATTCCACAATTGCCAGTCAGAGTGGCAATTAACCTTGGTGCATCGTCAAGGACAAAAGTGTATTCCGAAAATGACTCAAGTGATCCTGCAAGACCGTCAGGAGAAGATACACAATCACTAGTATATAATCCTTGACAAAACAATATATGAGGGGAATTAAAGCCTCTTAATTCTAAACCAGAAGATGACGTTTAGGTAAAAAAAGAAATGCGTTTCCATAAATTAAATCGCTTTCATGACTAACCTCTAAAGATTAAAACAGCTTTAAAGGGAAAGAATTGTTTATTTAAAAAAACCAATGGGGAAATCATGCAGAATCACATGGATAAATTAAAACTAGTTCTCCAATAATAATATCCTTTGAAGAAATATATTCTACATGTCTTTCAGAAAGAGAAAAAAATACAACAATGTGGATTGTATTGGCCATCTTCAGGACACTAGTGCTTAAGGGGTTGCGCAGATTTGAACTATGCTAATCATGGCAACTATAGCATAGAACCAAGTAAAAAAAAACCCTGAAATATACTACGAATAAATCGATATCATAAGAATAAAGAGAGCTGAATTAAAGATTGTTGTATCACTGGATGTTAATAAAATGACATTAGAACAAATACCTACTCAAGGATTTATTGAAACTTTTTGATATTGTTTCATACAATTTGATTCTCCTAATTACACTCATTATGTGGAAATGAACCTCGTGAATTTAAAGATAAAGTTATTGACATACCTTAAAGTAACCTCTATTAAACATGATAAATACTGTGGGAACCCATGTGGGAGATACAATATTTTACAACCCAGTATATAAACAAAAAGACTAACACCTTTTGAAATTATTTGAAGCATTGCTACAGAACTCTTCGGCTCAGTTACATGAAATGGTATCAACGTTATAAACACTAAAATCAATGATTTGCATACTGATAAAAAAAAATGTATTAAATTATTTGAACAGAATAGCCATATTTTTGCAACTGCATTTAAAGAGCTATATAACACAACAAAACGCCATAAGTATATACTAAATCAAGTTGCTGAATATTGAATTTAGGACAAGATTTTAATCTCGATCGATATCTGATTCATTTATTAGCTTACCTTAGAAGCACTAAGGCTAGCTTAGATCACATTATTCGTTCCCATAAAGATCTGATTGTTATCTTGCATAGTTGACATTAACCTCAAGCATATCCAAAACTATTTTCTCTAAATATATTTAGAACCGTTGCCCGGGATGTAAGGAACCTGGCATGAAGCTGGAGTTCGTAGCATCCACAAAGAATCTTTATGCTAGTGAAATAAGCACTTAAAGCAAATTAGATGTTGTGCATCAAGAAAATAAAACCATGGTAGTCTTACATTTGCCACCTAAAGATCAAGCCCCTTATAATCTTTATAGACTCCATCCAGTCATAATACCTCAATCTGGACAAAATAGATCTGTCTATAAAAAACCATCGTTACCTTCTTAGCAGTAGCAGCAAACCATAATTCGTCTTTACGATTATACAAAGTTACGTTTAACCAATGTGATAAAGTAGTATATGGTTATATATACTTGGCTATAAGACCGTTAAAAGTATCCTATTCTATGAACGAATGTAAACTCTTATGTTACTACGATCTGGAACAGAAGTATTTAAATACTGTGAAATTGTGTTTTCACTAAAAACTGACAGTCAATGAATTTACTTACCAGCTAATAGTTTATGGTTATTTTTAACTCCTAAAGAAGAAATTATTTAACGCCTAATATGTTCCAAAAAAATGAATTGACAAAAAAGAGAAAATGGCATAGGTCTTTTACGAATAAATGATGGATGTACAAGAAAAACTCACAAACTACCCTTAACCAGTGAACATTAGATTATC
Source organism: Copidosoma floridanum (assembly GCF_036245765.1). Lineage (NCBI taxonomy): Eukaryota > Metazoa > Arthropoda > Insecta > Hymenoptera > Encyrtidae > Copidosoma > Copidosoma floridanum. The sequence continues at coordinate 1,173,584 of NW_028321899.1, forward strand.
ACTGAGATACAATATACCTATCAAGTGGAAGTGAGCTTAAACTTAACTGTACAATATGAAACTTTAAGAAAAACTAATGGCTTCCATGACGCTATAAAATCGATTCGAGAATTTAACGTTAGTTAACAAGCGGAAACTGATACAGAATAAAATGTACAAAATATGATAAATTAAATGTCGAAAACATAAACTCAAAAGTTAGAGAAAAAACAAACTTCTCTTTTTATTTTAATACGTTATGTTACTAAAGTTATTTTAATTATAATTATAATAGAAACACTCATCAGCAAAGCAAAAAGCTGTTTCAAGAAGACTATAAGAAACGTAGTGTCTCTGAAAAATGTATAGAACGCACCATTAATCCACTGAATACAGAACCCTAAGTAACCATGAAACAAGAACCAAAAGAACACAAAGCAACTGAACCATATGATTAAATTAAAAAAAAACAAAAAATACCTAAACCATATACAATTAGGGCTGTAATGAAGACACGAAGTTTGATACTCCTCCGCCATACACGTAAGAAGTAAGAAACGTACTCATACATCAGTATTGATTTGATACTATTATCCTTCCAGGCTGCATGATAAACCCGACTTTAAAAGAACGCTAAAGACTACAGTCAACTTAAACCATTATTCACTTTAACGCACACCATCGTATATGTTTTTAACATTTCATCAGTTGTAAAGTAATGAAGACAGCGGTCGCAAATATATATTTTGTGTTAATGTTTTGTTAAAGAACTTCTAACCAACCTAGATAAGTCTTTAATATATACGTAGTGGTATTTTATATCATTATCAGCACTATTATCACCATCTTGAATTTTTTCTAAATATTCTTCTCTATCTTCTTCTACATAATCTTCGTCCATTGCCTCAGCATTAAAAAAACCTTCTCCATCTTCTTCTACCTCATCTCCATCCATTGCCTCAGCATTAACAAAATCATCACGTTCTCCGTCAATATGTTTTTGTTTTTTTGATTTTTCCTTACTACACATATCAATATAATGATTTTGTATAGGCAGCAAATTAATATGTTTATCCCTTTTTTCTGCTGTCAAGTAAAGGGGTAAATTATTATAACTATTTTTACTTTTCTCCAAAAAATACACGTTTATAGACACATTATTCTGTTTTTTAAATTTTGTAACTTGCTTGGGCTGCACTGGAAAGGTGATCCCCTCCAAACTATAACTGTTTTCGTGTTAAGTATAATTTGACTCTCGTTGTGCATTTTTATTCACTGGGTGTAAAGCTGACAAAATGGCCCATTTAAAGCATCGCTGATCTGCGTTCTGTACGTTCATGCTAGCTTTTTTTTTCTCGATAGTAGTAGGGAGTTCTATGTAAGAACTACTACTCATTGCATTGTACTTATTTACATTCACTACTAAATTTAAAATTGAGCGTAAAGTCCATCCAGAATCGCGCTCCTGAAACTCTTCTATATGTAAAATAGGCTTCTGGACGTTTGTTTTAAACCATCCATGTAAGTCTGTCGTATCAAAAATGGAATAAAGTTTAGTATTAAAATATTCAACTTCAACAGTCTCTGAATCATTTTTAACTGTCAAAAACTCTGCTGCCAATACTGTACTAATTTTTAAAGCATTTTGCTTGTTGAGAATCCCTCGTTCTTCTAAAATGAATGTTTTTTCGGCAGACTTGAGAAATTTTATTAAATCGAAATGCCCACTATTTTTTATAACAGCGTTCTTATGCAATTGTTAAAACCACTATTTAGATCTTTCCATCTTAGAAAATTATAATCATCTTGAATGTCTAATTTTTCATTAAGCCCTGACCCTTGCACTTCTAGAATTTTATAAAATGCTGCTAAAAACGTTGATAAAAGACACTCAATATTGAACAACTTATTTTCCACTGGCGATGACAATTTTACAGACAGTTCATAGTCGGAAATGATTTTAAGCACTATTTCACAATCATCAATAAAATCTCGTATCTTGGTCATATTATCACTATGCATCAAGCGTTAATATTCTATTCGCGCTATTTCACAGAAAATTACGAAACGCTCCACGGCGTTGGCGTTAACAAGATTCTCGCAAAGTTGCTCCATTATACTTACAGTTCACATTAACGTACTCAAATAAATGACACGCTGCTTGTACTATTGTTTTATACTGATTTGCCTTTGCAAAAGCGATACGAGTGATGACTAGCGGTAACTAGCGTTATATATAAAGAGATGACTCATCGATAGAGGGGTTAGTTAACTAATAATCGTCACAACATTAAGATGACGAAGTACGTGGTTGATTTTCAAGGCTTCCAAACCATGCACAACGAATTTATTTTCAAAAAGATCACTATTATACCTCTACAAGAAAATGCCACACCATTACTTTTTGTCTTTAAGCCCCCTTATTCTTGGGCACAGCTCTTACCTAAGAACAAATGTGAAAATCGAAGGCTGAAGTTTAATTACCACGGTCTTCGTTGGAGCTCGGGAGAAGCTCCCTATGAGGATCTAGCTACAACCTTATAAGCCATTAATAAAGAAGATGATGTTATTGACGTAAAAGGTCTAGAAAAAATCGAATGGTGGTGCCGTGTGCTAATTAAAAGGTACATTACTCATTGTATGATTATACACTTTACTGAATATTTGCATAATATAATTATTTTTATAGGTACATTTATGATATTAGGCAATGTCCAGCTTTAAAGAAAATAAGTATGGATGATATCAAATTCATGAATCACTAATTTAATTCAGCTCATTGTGCTGTGAAGAATGCTACAGCTTTAAAAAAATGGATTCCAAAAGAACAGCAACGAAAAAACGATATTTTTTACTTATTGTACACCTGGAACACAATACTTATGCAATAAATTAGTTCTTCACAAAACTCTGTCGATTTTTTCATTCATGCCTTCTTATTACTGCGCCAATCAAAATTACTTCATCGTATTAACTTACTCTATTCGTTGGCGAGGTACTGCGGTAAAGAGGAGTAAGTCAAGCAATGTTGAGATACGCTTTTGGTTATGAAATGGTATACATGTTCTCTCTGGCAACTCGCATCACTTGATACGCCCGCTCTTGAGAAAAAAAATATGACACTGGCACATTATACACCTAAATAAGAAGCGAAGAGTTATCGGCTATGGCTAACACATACGTGTATGCCAGCATGACTTGTTGAACCCGCTCTTGCTAAGAAGAAAATATTACACTGGTACATTATACGCCTAAATGAGAAGTAAAAAGTCATCAGTCACGGCTAGCATATCCGTGTGGATAAGAAATAATAGCTCCATTACTTGGCAAAGTACTGCGTCGAGTAAGCCAACGTTGGTCGCAGTTGAACGGGATACGCGATCCGCTGTTCCCAATGAAATTTCTTTTCAACAACTCGATACGCACGCTCTTGAGAAGAACAAAATAACAACGATTACTCTGAGACTTTTAAAACAATGAGTGGAAGAAGAAAATAAAAAAAAAAAACATCCGCTGATAAGAAATACACGTTCATGCTTGACCATCTTCCTCTTCCGCTGTACGTTGGGCTTGTCACCTACACGTTTTGGATCCATTCTTATGACGTTGGAGCTTGATTCGCGGTCAGAAAGGAAGGGAGCCGTCAGTACCATCTGACGTTACAGCATCCGAAAGAGGCCCCTTCCCCTGACGTTATCGCCCGAGTAGTCCACACCACCTACCGTTCCTACTACCTCTCCTATACCACCCATGCCCCTCCTCCCACCACCCGATCAGCCTCTCCCCCCACCACCACCTCTCCTCCACCCACACATATAGCTAGAGCCTCTCCCCCCACCACTACCTCAGAGGGTTGGGGCTGAGGGGGAACCAGAACCGCCATGGTTTACCTACTCATCAACAAGTTAATTCAGCAAAAAATACCAGCCTCTAGTTTTCCCCCAAGTGTCTAACAATTAAAGGCAAGGATACGTATATTTATAGAGTATGAGAGGCTGAAGGATTCAACCTTAATGAGAATTAAATAAGTTTTAATGTTGAGTTAGGATTTTTTGCTTCATTTTGTCTAAGGTCTTTGTGAAGTAAATTTGACCAAGGCGACAGTTGAAAAGAAAAAACAGAAATCGTGACGATCGCTGAACAATTTATGAAATTACTTACTAGTGCAAAAATAAGTGTTGACGGTATTTTGGCTGTAAAAGATGATACGTTGTATGTAAACTGGAGCCATACAATAAAGGCTTTACCACACCACTTTAACAGCAATTGCGTTAACTAATGTAGTTATAGCTGCTTTTTCTACGGCTCAAGCTTGGTTAAAGCTGTTTAGCTATTTACACGTATTGAGATCACGTACAATATCGTATAACATGGATTCTGTTCTTACGAGAGTCGAGAAAAACAGCCTTATTTATCTCTTGGTACAACACTTGGTTATCGTATGTAAGAACTGTCTGATAAAGACATTGATACATGCATAAAACAATTTATATCTGGTCGATCAAAGTCTTACTCATACAAATAGAAAAACCCTAATGGCAATAAAGAGTACCCTAAAAGAGTACGTTTGCAAGGTAAACGATTCTAGATTTAATTATATCATCAGTCAAAAGATATATTCAGACATAAACCACAAATTAAATACATTTTATGGTGTATGGTCATTCATGTATTAAAAATCACCTTGTCAAATAATGATATAAGACAAACAGCTACTTATAACGTAATAACGCAACCTACAACAAAATCTTGCAAACCAGTTGATGGGAAAAAGAGATTTCTAACTACAGATGCAAGTGACGCGTACTGTAACAAACACACGACTAAACAGTAAGTCTATGGATGCTTTGTGCAATGTGATGACTTTATCAATTATTGGTATGGTGATGGAGTGAAGGGAGAAGAAATGTGCTGTCGCTAACCAAGATAGTTCATTCAATCAAAAAAATCGGTTCTTTTTAGGATCACCACATTTATTATTAATGCTAGTTGAATATGTAATTCATAACTTTTAATTCGTGTCGGTGTTGCTACAGATGTTGAATAAAATACGATACATTTTCCAAGAAAGATGACATTGGCACATTTTTTACCACGGTCTATAAACCATGAAGTAAAATCATCTTAATGTCAGTTACTCGTACAAATTTTACTTTAAAACTACTATAGATAAGGAGAAAGCTTTTCAACAAGAAAATTCTGAACACGCACAACACGTGCTTTAACCGATGCGACTTTACAAGCCAATTGGTCGTGCGAGCTATACATAAGCGATGGTGGTTGTGGCGATTGTGGCGGTGGTGAGAGCGATAGAGGTAAGAAGAGCCCAATTGACGTTCTAACCTAACAAAACGAGCTGATTGATCGTATAAATCACCTTTACGCTAGCCTTTCGAAAATTCTTACAGTCTTGTGAGCAGCTCACAAAGGCCCCCAGCTTTTCGACAGAGTTAAGTTTGACTGTATCGATCTTTAATGACTACAACCAGGAACTTACAGGTTGCAGAAACACCGTGTTTGTCAGACAATTTTTTCAGCATATTGACTGCATGAGTGATACTCGTTTAAAGCAGATCATTTTTTGTTACGGTGAATTGCAGTCTGGTTACTGCAATCTTGGAAGTTATATTAAGTTCCACGAAAAATTACCACAAAAAAGCAATTGAATAGGTGACCACAGACCAAAACTAGTCATTGTTAACGATTTAATGCGTGAATTATCAGTAGTTGTGGTCTCGTTGACTCATTTACGTGTGTCTGAAAAATCCTTGGTTCATGCGAAAAGCGTATAGTGACCCTATTTCCTGACCATAAGGTTACTTTTTTTTAAAACTCTAGAAAAATGCATGGAACAATTGTTGATTTTAAACTAGCACTTTTACAAATAAGAAGTATCTGTACGTATGAGTGACTAAAAACCGAATGAAAACAGCAGCACAACCAATCAAGTTCCAATGGTATTGTTGTAACAGCATTAAAGTCACGTTCCACGTTTGGTCGAAAACACATCTCCATTTTCTTCTCTTTATCGTCCTAATACTAAACAACAGAGGGCTCGATTGCGCAAAGACAATAAGACGCTAGTCAAGTGCATTTCCAAGTGCGCTTTAAAGATTCTCGAAGAAAACGTTTTTCTTACTGTGGCAAAAAAAAACACTTGCGTAGACAAGCCGATGTTCTGAAAAAACTTGCGAACGCTAAAAATCATACGTTGTCGAAGAAAGAAATTATCGTACAACAGGGAAGATGTTTCTAACCTGCTCTGTCGGGTCTTCGAAACAGTGTTGTCAATGCTGTATCATACATGGAGAATGCAAAATAATAATTCTTTTGCCTCAAAAAATCATAGACTGATTTTGAAACGCGTCCCTCAACGATCGTCTAAGATCTGGGCAAGCACCAGGTACAGCTATGTGTCAGCTCTACGCAGAAATAAGCAGCATCTTGAACTTACTGTATACCAGTAAACAAGAAAAAAAAAATCCAACAAGTTTTGCGACGGTGTTTACACCTCAAGGAATTGGACAGTGCAGAAAAACGACACGCTGACTTAATGACGGTGAACACCAGGGCATTGCAAGATAATGATCTCTCTAATGATGACGTTGATAACGATAAAAAAAAAATGTAAAAAGGTGGTGTTCACATATAGCCATACATTTTTGATTTCGTAAATAATGACTTGAGGGACAGAAAAAAAGCACATGGAAGGGATGTGATCAGTTTACAGAGGCACTATCTATGGCAAATAACTTCTAAGAGCAGGGATGGATTTTCTACAAAATTTTCAGTATTGTACTGTACATTTGTAAGAAACTGTCAATAATGTAGAAAACTGTAAGAAACGTAGAAAACTAAATTGAAATATTTTGTTAACCTAAAAACGATATATAAATAATTATGAAGCTTCTCTTTCAAACTGTGTACACGCTCATAAGTTTATCAACTGTACATTGTTAAGATACAGAGAAAAATGAATCGAAAAAGTTGAACTAAATACAGATGAGGGCATGACTCAAAAAAAATTTCTATACTTTAATGATTAAATTAATTTTTAGGAAAATCGAGATCGATAGTCAACAATCAGCATTTTTCTTTAGTTGCAATATACCTTTAAAATTTAATTCAACTAATACGTATCTTAAACTTACTTAGTAGACTAAATTTATGTGAATTTACTTGAAATTAGGATTATGAGAGTGTCGAAAACTTTATGCTAAATAGTATGTAGAAAACCCTTAAAATTCTCTACAGTATCTTACGTGCTTTCTAAACGTAGAAACCTTACCTTATCTACAACCGTTTTCCTACCTGGGCATCCCTGCCCAAGAGTGTCTCAGAAACGATAGAGTATTAAAATTTTCGATCGATGAAAATGACGATGATGATGTGAAGAACGTCCTTAGGTCAAAAAATCACTTTAACTACAAATGAAAAAATTGTATAAGAATAAAACACACTAAAATTAATTATCGTGTTTGTATGGTACAAATAAATTTCTTTTGAAAGTTTGAAAATTTTAAAAAATATAAAAAATTGTGTGAATAAATATTTATTTATTTTTAGAGTAAAACACTAATGATAAGTAAACGAATGTTTATGATAACAAAAAGCTGCTCTGCTTATATATACTCATTTTAAAATTTTCGAAACATGTACCAAACGAAAATATTTCATGGAATAAATTATCTATTCATTTAATGTATAATCAAACTAAATGAATTAATACACAGTAAATAAAAGTTTACAATAATAATAACTAACGAACTGTACAACAAAATAAAGTAACCGAGAATCTTACATCAGGCACGCTCATAGCAGTGTGGAGAAGGGCCATCGACTATTATGCAAAAGGTTAAGGGTCCAAATCTCTTTAGGAACTTTTTTTTTTTTTTTTTAATTGGTTAAAAGAAAAACAAAAAAATTTATAAAATTCAAAATGTATAGCACGGTGATTTTATGTGGCGTCATGTGTTGTAGAGGAAACCAGAAGTACGTCATGGGGGGTGGGGCGATGGGGAAAAATCAAACATAGTCCAGTTCCGTCTCACTTTTTCTCAAGGTCAAAATCTGAAATCGTTGGTTTCCTCTCATGCATAATGCACCAATAGAAGTATAACTTTAATCATTTTTCTTCAAGTAAACGCAAAAACAACTTGAGCCATGATTCACGCAGAGGTACAGAAAAATTTTGAGGTAAACACAGAAGTCTATCACCTACCAGTAGCTCGTTGCGTGAGCGTGACATCTCTCCTGGTCTCTGCTTCTACCATCGTTAATACAAATCTCGTGCTTTTCGTTGTGTTCAGCCATGTTCTTGGAGTTTTAAGTTGGGAAACTCATGAGCTTCGCCTGTAATGGAGCAGTAGGTGAAGTCCGCAATTTAAGAGTGCTCCACGTTAAGGATCGCTTTCCCGAATGAATATTTTGAACTGACATGGGTGCCGAAATTTCTCTTTTGCCTCAGAATAATACGACTAAAGTGTCTGTACCTTCGGAGATTGATTTGGTCACGGCAAATAACACACGGACCGAGGCCCATGGTAAAGCCAAGTTAGTAATTGATTTAAATTCGGGTAGACCACTTAGATGGAAGTCTTGCAGTGCCGACATCCCTTATCCTATTTGGGGCGCAGATTTTTTAGACCATTGTTGGTTGCTGGTGGATATTAAGAACAGTCAAGTGGTCTGCACGGCCGAACAAGTATGCTTACGGTTTTATGAAGGAGATAAATCGCTCGAGAATTAAGTCGTTGACTTTTATAGACGTTTCAAATTTGTTAAAGCAGTTTCTGAAAGATACCGGCAATGCTCTCCTGAAACCAATAACAGAGCCCGAGGTTTTTCATCACATCATAACAAACAGACTGCCTGTTTCCGAATGTATACGTTGCCCTGATAGTGGAAAATACAACGTCGCGAAAATAAAAATTAAAAAGTAAGTCAATGATGGGTTTTTTCATCATTCAAATAGTCCTTGGGGTAGGCCATTTTTACTTGGGAAAAAGAACGGTGAAACCTGGTAGTTGTACGGTCATTATCGAAAATTGAATAATGCAGCAGTGCCAGACAAATATCCGTTACCTCATCGTCACGGTTTTTCTGTTGCACTACACGGATACACTTTTTTTACCACGCTTGACTTGTGCCGCACTTATCATAAAATACCCGTTGCACCAGCAAACATGCCTTAAACGAATATAACTACGCCTTTTGGGTTATTTAAATTCGTACGCACCCCATTTAGACTAAAAATTTTATTTATGTTTATTCATATGACATTTTCATTTTTTTTAAATATCGTTAGAAGCCTATTAGTAATTCATAAAGTATTCTGGAGCATCTTAAGTCATATAGTTTGCAATTGAACGTAAAAAAGTGAAAATTTGCCAGCCCAGAGGCATTATTTTAGATATTACAATAAACGGCCAGGGTTCCCAGCCTTCTCCGAAGAGCATTGCTACGATTGTTTATTTTCCTAGACAAAAAACAGTGGTTCAAACGCAAAGATTTATGGATCTATTAAGCGCTCATCACCGTTACATTTAACACGTAATGGAGAGCTCCACACCTTCAAACGAATTTGCAGTGAAACAAATTAAATGACACGCTTGTAATACAGTGTAGTAAAGTGGCTAGTTTTGCATTCCAAAATGCAAAAAAGGATCTGGCTAACGTGGCAGCGATATCTCATCCCTTCAGCAGTGCTTAAAAACGCCTGGTGACTGACACGTCGGATTTTGCGATAAGTGCAGTAGTCAATTAAAACCTTGACGGTGAGTGGAATACCACTTGGTTTTTCTTCGCACAAATTTTTCCTGGCTCAATGGTATATAGTACTTATGATAGGAAACTAAGAACTATTTATAAATAAATTAAAGACACATGCTCAAGAGAAGAGATTCTTACATACACACTGATCAAAAACCTTTGATATACTCATTCAATTAATAATTGGAAAAAGTGTCACCCAGGCAGAGCAGGCAACTCTCTTTTATTCCTTAATTCACCATTACAATCAAATGCATATCAGGTATTAAAAATTTAGGTCGTAGATTTGCTTTCATGGATTCAGCTCGTTTGATTGCCCGTTGAATTTCAGTTGTTAGAACTATCGAACTTGCAACGGGCAGATTCCGAATTGGCTAAATTATTGGCAAAATTTGAGTAAACATGCTGTTAATCTTAAAGGCATCGAATAGAGTCAACATCACCATTTGTACCAAAATTATAACGAAGACATGGTTTTGAATTATTTCATGAACCTGCTTATTTGGCTGCGCGTGTGACCGATACAGTTATACGACAACACTGCGTGTCGCCCTCAATGCATACCAATATCAAATCCTGGTGCAGAAATTGCGTAAGCCGCTGGACCTCAAAGATTGCGCGTAATACAAAAACCATGCCACGGAAAATCGTCACCCCAACACACGTTTCTCTTGTGTACACATTGATACCGTGGGTCCTTTACCCAACTCTAACGGTTATACCTACGTTTTAAGGATGAAATTACTAATGCTATGAACAAAAAAAATAAACTCGTTAATTGGATTTATCTTGTTAGTTATATTTAAACTAACTGTTTTTCCTTATAGCAATGCAAATTAACGTATAAAATAAAAGTAAAAAAGGCCGAATATTCTTCTGATATACTCACTTATTTTTTATAATTACAATTATATTTATACACAAAGAGGGTTTAGGCAACCATAGCAGCGAATTAGTAAAAAATTGTAAAGAGAGGGAGTGTAAGGTGACCTGGCTGGAAAGTCTCTTCAGTTCAGGTGTAGAAAAAGAGAATATCTTCTTTTATAGAAAATAAACAGCAGCACAGTGGCTCTGTTCAGATACTTTCACCAGGTGGTGAGGTTTGTTCTGACGAGCTACTGTAATAACTACTTACATATTTGGCATGAGATTCTTATTTTGTCTTTTTATCTTTTTTATACACGACAAACATACATGGTTATATCATTTTCTAAGACTGCACGTAATTATTATGAACTTTATGTGTAACACAAGTAGTAATATATGTTAAACCCTCTTAGTTTTCTTATTTGTTCAAATTAATACGAAGTATTGACTACATTCAGTGATTTTTTCCTGTTGATGAGAATTAAATTAATCCATTTGTCTCCAAGGTTGTGTACATACTCATGAGATTAAAACCTAAAGGACAGCTGTTGGTTCATATGTCATGCAATGGAAAAGGAGGGGGGGCAATAGTTAAAAAATAAGTTTTATTTTTTTAGGGGACATAATGGACAAACCTATATAATTTAGCTGTCTATTGCGGAAGTGCTTAATTGGAATCATTGGTTACAAGTCTTGCCGTTTCAACTTTGCTGTGTGCTTTGTGGATTGATTGACTGTTTTTCTGTCCCTTTGACATGGTGAGCAGGAGATGTGCCAAATTTTCTCCCCGTTGTCTAAGTCTGCAGCTTGGACACCAGGTCAAAGAAGAGGCCGATACACTGGGCTGTTCTGGATCAGACTTTTCCTACGAGAGATTTTCCATGATTTTCTGATACAAATGACAACTGTCATTAGCAAATGCGGAGCAGCTGTTAGGGCCCCTTTCCTCTTGCAATCCCATCCCAACTTCTTCCTAATTCTTAGTGCCCTCAGTTATGCCTCTACAAAAGAGCCGGACGTAAACCACTATAATGAAAAAAGAAAAAAAAAGTATGGGTAGTTCACAAATCAATCACTTGCCTAAATGTTGTTGATTGTTAATAATGGTATTATTTTATACTTATTATTGCAGATGTATAAAAATATTAACTGTCGCATAAAATCCTAGAATCTTATGCAATTAATATTTTACATAAAAATGGCTTTACTTGCAACAAATCGAGAAATTCTTTTTAAATATCAGAATGTAATTGAACAAAGTTGAATTTAAAAAACTCAAATAAAAATTCAAAAGTTTCTCATATCTTATTGAGTATGAAGCTTATAATTTATATCTTTCCGCTTTACAAGTTTACTACAAAAATAATCGTAATGGGGCTGCACAACAGTTCTATCCACCTATGTTTGAAACCTTTATTACAGATTCCGAAAAGACACATCTAAGAAGAAGTGGTCTTAAACTTACATGTATGTTATCAAAGAAAGTGTTATTTTGTTCCTATAAATAATTATTTTAAGAACAATAACGTCAAGGTAATGGATTAGCTGCAGGTGGGTAGAACAAAATAGACATTTCTTTATACTACGCAACAAAATCTGTTAAATTTAATAAAAACTTTTATAAATATCTAATAAAATTACTCCCAGTGACAAAAAAAAAACATTTTGTACAACAGTTGTTATGCACAAGCGCACTTTTTTAGGACTCACAGAAGTGGCTAGATGTATAGATAAAAGATCTTGCCGTATCAATCGTCTAACCGTATTTGCCAATAAGAGAAAAGGTTGTATTGTGCATGGGTTAACTTTATTATTTACAAAGTGAACTGTTGAAAAAATCATTAAACTTTTAAGCGTAAAAAAATGACAGACAAAAACTTGTTGCCTATACAAACAAATGTCATTGAAAATCATTAATTTTGGTTATGAACGTAATACTTCATAATTATTATGATATCATGTTTTTATGTTATAGCACTTTTAAAAATAATTATGTTTATTAAATGTGAAATTAATCATAACAGCTATACCAGTGCAAGACTAAAAACCATTATATATATCTTTTTTTACACTCCTTAAGAGATTTTGTGTTTCAAAAGTAATTTTTTTATGTACGGATCTCAAAATATAATATGTGAATAAGCTATTATTTGTGTTATTTTTTCAATAATGAAAGTCTATTAAATCTTATATGCAGCGCACTTATAAGAACAATGGTTTATTAAGGGAACATCATTCAAGTCATCAAAGCAAGGCAGCGGTTGATATTACGCGGTAAACAAACGCCTAAGACGTCAAAAGCAATAGCTTTGTTTGAGTAGTCACGACGTGTTTGATAAAGCGTAACATATGATGAAAAAAAAAATAATCAAATTTGTTACAGTATATTTTTAAGAACAGGTATAAAATAAAATAATAAGCTGATATAATGATGTAAAATAAGCTGATACATATATTTTTTTTTTTATTAAATCATATTTACGAAATTTTTCTTTATTTATAGTTAGATAAAATATAGGCAATATAGCAATGTGCAGTGAACGCTTAGACTGTTTTATCACGCAACCCTGTGCGAGTATATACTTTTTTCTTTTTTTTTTAATAATACGTACCATTGTAGTGTACTTACTTTTGGACTTAGTTGTAAGCAAGGACGTTAAATCTTGTTCTAGTAAGACACATTTTACATTATATTTGTTACATATTTCAAGTGATGCTAACACGTTGGTACAACACATTATTAAATACCTTTCGTAGTTCATTGGTACGGTGATGGTGTCCCGTAGAACCCCTCGAGAGAGGAAGATCTATGTGATAGGCCATTTGGTTGGAAGAATTTTGCCCATTTCTCTACAAAGAGGACTTTGTGGTAAAAAAGCACATGTTAAAATTAACAAAGGTACTTGCTCGGGAGAGTCACACTCTGTGGGAATCGAACAGTGGTCTTCTGTGTTTCAAGTCACAAGCCAGCTGACCAAGCCACTGCGTGCTCAAGAGTGTATAACTATATATACATGCTTGTAATTGGTGGCTCAGCGTGTCGTAAGCATACGTAGGTATATACTAATACCGGAGCGCACGATAAATCATCCTGAACGCAAATTGCAAAGTTCAATGTTGACTCTGAATTCATCGAAATCTTGTTTTTTGAAGATTCTAGAGAAAGATTTTTTTTAAACAAATTGTGATTACATTCTTATCTGGAAAAATGCCCTTTTAGGTACAGTGGCACATTCCAAATTATATGGCATCAGAAATTATTGTTCAAAAAATCTTTTCCATTTAATGTCTGGTTGGCTCTGGACTATTTACAGTCACTGCAATTTGTACAACTGCCTGGTTCAAAGGAAGCGGGAAGCGACTAATACGTTTTATATCGAGTTGAGCTATACGTATGTTCATACAGCAGCTACTGTGAATGTGTAGGTGGTACTGATGGTACGCAACGTAGAGAGGAGGAGCTAGTGGCCGTTAGGTCCTTTAGTGCGCTCACATAGAGAGACAGCTGTACGTGGCAGTATATACAGCTTTATACATGGCTCTATTACTATAGTGGGGCTTAAAAAGTGTCTTGTTATACTTTTTTCGGTGTAGCCCCCATTTGCTCAAAACTTATAACTGGAGAAAAGGAGCTTTGTTCCAATAAATTAAGGTATCATGTATTGAAAAATTTGAAATTACTAAAGAAAAAGATTGTATGGTTTATGCCTAAGCCAGCCAGTAATCTAGATATTGTTTCTGTGGTTAACATACACCCTAAATCAATAGCATTTTTTAAGAAGTAAGGACTAGTATGCCTTATTATTAAGTTAATAGATTTATTGCCTGCCGTTTAAAGTCAGAACATATACCAGGTAATAAAATTTATGAATAAGGGTAAGAATGATTTGAATAAAAGTTTTGTTTAAGGTTTTAAAAACCAAGCTTTGCTGGCAAATAGTTTGATACTTTAAATGCAAGATAAATAACGTTATTGTCTTAACTTACTGACACTAATTGAAGTATATTTGAGAGATACTAGTAACGCTTAAAAAATTGCCTGTTACATCTCATACAAAAGCTTCTGTGGTAACTAACAAACAAAACAATGTTTCTTATTTTTTAATGTAAAGACGTTATTGAAACTAATTTTATTAACTGTCCGTAAAGAATAGGCAAAGCTAAACTTGTTTAAGGTTTAAATGTATTGCTTCTAACCATAGAGAAAAGGAAAATTCGGTCAGAGGCCTAGGCTGCCATTGCATTAGTACTTTTTTTCACAGAAATGACAAGTAATAAGATTTTTTACTCACTTTAGGGCTTTGATAACACTAAAATTATAAGTATATTTCTTTTTTCGAATTTTGAGTAAAAAAATTCTTACAATGTCGACTCACTAGCTTAAAATAAGGCCTTTCTAATTCTATTATATATTAAAAGAAAAGTAGACAGGAGCTTACATAACATTCGCAACCTTCTAAAAGACTTAAAAAACAAAACAATAATAAAGGAAAGAAAATTAGTAAGAATAAAAATCAAATTATATTCTATTGAAAACGGGTTTCACAATTAACCTTTTTTTCTAGTGCTCAAGGATTCTAGAAATGCAAAGCAGATTGTGGAATGAACAATACGTAATCGACGATAAGTTCACATTATTTCTTCAAATTTAAGAAAAAAGAATTAACTGATTTGTTACCCAGCAAGTCATGTGCGTTATTGCTGCAAGTCGACCGTGATATGTTACAGCAGTACTAGCTACCAAAAGATAGGCATTACGTTGGGCAGAGTAAAAAAGAGAGCCCACTGTCAGGCACACCTGAATGGTCCGTGCACGGAACACGTTATCGCTTTTACCAGGAAGCTTTTTCTGAGCTTCGGCTGGCGGATAGTGCTACAGGGACTCTTAACGTCGTGTTATTTTTTGCATGTAGACAGATCGATACGACCTTCTCAGCCTTAGGCAAGATAAAGGCTGGTTCAAGTACATGCCAAGTGGGTGGTGAGTCGTCTAAAGAACTAGTTAATGGGTCCTGTATATGGAAGCCGTTTGTGTCTGACGTTAGTATTGGCGATGGCTTAGAGGTAGCGATGTCGTGACAAGCAGATTAGCTGCTTCATGGAAGATTGGCTTTAATGTGTCATACTTACACTAGAGCATCTCACCTAGAGACGCTTGGAGATTATTCTTGAATGATCTTTAGGGTCCTAGGAGCATTAAAGGTAGTGTGTAAGGCAAAGAGATGACTGGAAAACAAGTGGCCAACCTCAAATAAGCAATGGAAACGCTTCACCATGCCATGTGGTTGTGAGTACTTAGGCATCGTCCTTATACGGCTTGAGCCTATTATTTTGGTGAGCTTGGCGAATAGCACTAACTTGAATTGGGATCTCTGATCCAAGGTGATAGTAAGATAGTAAGGGGTGTTTGGAAGCAGGCAATCTACTTGTCGTATAGATCTTTGGCAATAGTTGCTGCTTGCTGGTTCAAAATAGAAACGGCAGCCACTTACCAGGTAAATCTGTACATTACAATTAGACAGTACTGAAAGCCCTTAGTAAAAGAGAGTTTTACTGGATTGACGTGGATATGCTTAAGGCACCTGCCAGGAATGTTAAAATTGCCAAGAGCGCAGCGATTGTGCTGGTGCACTTTGAAATTTTAACAGGGCTTTGATGCTGGACTCAGCGAGCTGCATCTTTTTGCAGCTTTGGCAATATAAACTTTTCTAAGACGAGCCGTACCGTTGTCTTGACGCCAAAGTGGAAAAAGTTGTATAGGACCTCGAATGTGGTCCTGCGAAGAGTCTTTGGTAGGTATGGCTTTACATTTTTTGTCATGATGTTGCATAAGATCCACTAGCCATTCGTTACCAGAGATTGGAGGTCAAGTTGAGAGTCGTCAAGCAGATGATTGAGTTCCAAGTTATCAGCATAAGCTTTCACAATGTCATTCAGCTCAAGCATGGATGTTATGGCGATAGCATGTCAAAGCGTTGACCACCACGTTGTTCTTATTCTTGACATAGGAAAAAGTTATATGGTGCTGTAAAATAAAGTCAAATCGTCGAGCTTGTCTCATTAGGGCATTTTCCAAACGATGGCAGCCTATAAAGACGAGCAGTTTGTGATCTGTTATGACGTTAAAGGGGCATCCTTTGAGAAATTGCTCAATGGTTTTGATGGCTGCGTAGACTGCCTGTAGCTCTGTGTCATAGGTCCTGTAGTAAGCATTTGCCTTAGAGAGCTTCATGAAAAAAAAAAAAAAATAAGGGGCCCCCTTGTGCTACGTGAGTTATTCTGCTTTAAAATGGCACCAGTTACGATGTCTGATACATCTATCCTTCGAGTGGTCGTGGCGTCCAGCCTCAGGAGAATAGTTGTGGCTGCTTTTGTCAGGGCGTCCTTACAATGCTGGAAAGTGAGATGAGCCTTATGCTTACAAGTAATTAGGGCCTTCTTACTATTGGGTGGGAGGTTCTTAAGTATGTTGTTAAGTGGTACCATGGTGTTAGTGTTTCAATGCATGCAGCGCATGCAGTAGTTAACCCTGCCTAGGAATCGCTACAGGTAAGTTATGTTATATTATTTCAAATATTCCTTAACGTCCAGGATTGCTTACACTGTAAGGTGGATATTGTCAGTGAATACGGTGTAAACAAGGTAGGCCACCCTAATTGGGCCAAGTACGCACTTCTGCTGATTGATGCACAGCATGACCTTGCACAAAACGTCAAAAAGTTTGTGCAGGTGTTTCAAATGTTTCTCCTGATTCTCAAAGCCACAAAGACATCATTAAGATAGCAAGTAATAAACAACAGGTCACGCAGACCATGGTTCGTGTTTTACTGGAGAGATTGGGAGACGTTACGTTTACCCAAATCACGTCAGATCAAATTCTATTAAGTACAAAGATACAAAATTAACTTATTTGTTAGTCTATAAGGCTTACGGATTGCTGTCGTAAGCCTGGTGTGGAGTGTCTAAGCAGTGCTAAATACCTAATGGTAAGTGCTGCGTAGAGCAGAAAGAGGAAGAGAGCGCACTGTGGAGCACACATCGCTTGTACGTGTGTGACACGAGTTGCTGCTTTTACTAAATAGCTTTTTTTTAGTTCTGGCTGGTAAATTGCGTCTCATATTTTCCTCTGATAAAAAAAAGCTGCAGATAAGCTGCAAAGGAAGAAATTAAATTTTGTAAGACAGCTCACAGTTGTGAGACTTAGCTTTTTTCTCAAAATCTAACATCACAATAGTTAAGGCAGAGAGAAAAGAAACCTATTTTTTGTTCTCTTTGTTATTGCATTTAGATGAGAGCAAACAGAGCTAAAGCCTAGAAATAAGATTATGATATAAAAATAAGCATTGAATGGTTATATTTTCAGTATTTTGCTTATGCAAAGGACTAAAAAGCTTATTTATTAAATATATAAATTCCTAATCTCTTTGTTAATATCAATAAAAATACTTTATTATTGATGGTCGTAACAACATAGTCTAAGCCCTAAAAAAATATTGAACCGTAAGTTCTTGGACATTTTGACATCAAAAAAGGACAGAACGCTTAATTTTTTCATACTCTCTACTTAATGAAGTACGCAAATATTAAAAAACCACAAAATAAATTAATAAATCGGAACTTTATCTCTAAAATTTTAAATATGTTGCTAACACTACTGGTTTTAAGTGAAGTTCATTTATGTCATCTATTTTTTAAATTTTTTCTTAAACCAAGAATAGAATTAAGGAGCCATTATAAAAAAGTAATTGACTAAAAGAGAAGCATTATACCGTAATTAATTTATTATCCTGCCTTCAGAAAAAAGCTTATTGTTTTTTTTAGACATCTTTCTTGATTTATTAAATAAATGTCAGCAAATAAAAAGAAAATTTAAAAGCTTACATCCATGCTACTCAAAATGAATATTACTATATTATGTAGTAATTTAAAAAGTTCAGTCCACATAACCCTCTTCTATTCCACTCTGCCTCTCTCTAACCCCCTACATTCCTCCTCAGCCTTTCTGAATACACCGTAAAATTCTAACAGTTTGAACGTTATTTTTCGTAAAATAAATTTTCAGTTAGCCCTTCACAACCCCCCTATCCCCTCGACGTAAACTCAATTTCGACGACGCCTCAGCACTTTTACTACTCTCTCTCAGTCCCTTCCAAATAAGGCAAAGCTTCATTGGTTCTTACCGTATTAATTGGTTAAATTTTTAATAGGTTCCTTCTCTGCCTTCCCTTTTAAGTAGACAACCAAATTACAGTATATAACCTAGCAGAGTTTTGTTTAGCCTCCTTTCACCTTCACCGAATTTTGTAAACCCAATAACAGTATCACCCAACACAATTTAGAAGGTCTCGCTCCTGACGCCGTTCAGCTACATCTCTGATGTAAAATTATGTTGGTATCATGTATATTTTTGTTACATTACTTTTCTTACCGCCACCTTCAGCACTTCTCATAGTTTTAAAAAATCTCTTAAGTGATGTTGCAGTTTCTAAAATCATTTTTTTAGCCCTTTTTAGCCACTTCCGATCATTTTCCTTATAATTTTTCATCCATATATGTTTTTTTATCACTTTAACAGATTTCCACATTAATATCTTCAGAAGAGATTACATTATTATGAAAATGTAACATTGTAAGTTAATGTGTCTGCAGTAATCCAATTTACTAGGACTTGACTCTGTGAAAATAATCATATATATTACTAAAAATGTTATCATGCGTTGTATCATCTAAAATTGATTGTAAGTTTGTATGAAATATCCGAATAGTTATATTTGGTTTTACAATTTAGCACTGCATTTCTTTAGAAAGTTAATCATATCCATTTTAAATTCTCACTATTTAGAATTGCACGTTACTGTTATAAATAAATCTGGTCAACCACATTTTGTCATCATAGCTACAGCATCTTCATTATGTTTTTGCTTATAACGTGGTTTTTCAACATGCGTTTATGGCAATGTATATATGTATATATATATATATGTATGTATATATAATTGCCTAATACATGTAAATATGCCTCCAGTTTTCCTTTATTTGAAAAAATTTTATAATATATTTGACGTTCTGTTTTTTACTGCATCCAATAAACCTTATTCCAATGTGATGATAATTAAAATCGCACAAAAATACAAAAAAAGTTCCTAATCAACTATTTCTCTTACTCATAAATATTATTTGTTCAAAATATCTTCCAAAGTTCTCAATTTTATCTCAGCTGTCATTTAAAGGATTATCGTTTTTTCTTACATTTTAGTTTGTTGATTGGCTCATTTTTTAAATTTAAATTATTGTGACTATTAAAAAGTTGATACTTTCATATGTCAGGATAACAAGAATCAAGGTTTCTTGTGAATAGACAGAGAAATCCTATATTATTTATAAAATTTCCAAATGTATAAATTTTTTTGTTCTTAATAGTTCAATATACTTTGACGTAAGTTTTGGAATTTTCAACAAAAGTTTTTGTTTTGACATTTTTTTTTTTAAACTAAAAAAAGTTAAGTAAAATATTCAAGTATTTAAGTGATATTTAAAAACTAGAAGGTTGGCGTACGGAGCACGCAGAGTAGCAAAGCCAATTTATGTATATCACTAACACAAAAATTTTGAAGCACGATTTCTTAAATCTTATTGTTATTTAGTGTAAGATCACAGAAACATACTTAAAAGATCGTGACATCAGAACATAACTTTAAAATAACCATAAAACCGCGAGCTCTTTGACAATTTTCCGGCTCAACTAGATGAAAGGCTGGTTTTCTCTTATTTACATTTGAGTATATTACTCATAAAAAGCCAAAAATCCAGAACTTCCTCTTTAAATCTAATAAATGTCAGTTGTACAAGCATTTTAGAAGTGCAAACATTAAAAAAGAATTGTTGTTCGTACATCTCTGTTATTTAAAGGAGTTGGGTCACTTCCGTGGGTAGGTAAAGGGAAGCATGTGTATGTGTACAAGGCGCCGTGACAAAGTCTGCTGCACTGACATAGCCCAAACACATCCGCTCTTCTTATTGAAAACGCATTTGTGTTTAGCTCACCAGTACTCGTTTATGTTTAAACAATATATTGTTAAAAAAATTAATGAATGTTCGTCAAGGTTTGATGTTTTTATGGGGTTAATTAAACAGCTTAAATACATTTTACTTGAAAGATGAATAGTAAGGAGTTAAGTGCATAGTCAATCTGATCTTTTTTTGATAAAAGTGTGCTATGAATTTTAAAAATTAAAGAGTTTAGTGATGTATTATTAAAGTACAAAGCTTTATTAAGGCCTATACCAAGTTTAAAAACATAATTTTAAGTAGAATGGCTTCTAGAAGTAATTTTGTAATAATCCATCGTGCCATGTAAGAAATTTAGCTAATGGCAGATAGTGTACTTAGTGCATGCTAGTCTCTCGCACAGAAGTAGCATGCAAGCTAAAAATAAAATTGTTTACGTTTGTGCAAATATCTTCAGTACTGCATAGGTGATTTTGTTTAAACTTCGCACGTGGAATAATCAAATCGTCATTAATAAGATTACCGTTTTTCAATATATTTTTTTTGCTAGATCAAGCGTAATAGGTATTTCTACAACTTTTTTGACAACTTACATTTGAGCCCATGTGAAAGACGACGAAGGAGGGAGATTTCATGAATTTTATTCTAGAAATCTGTGCACGCGATTGTGTTCAGATTCAGTGACAACATCGATGCAATATTTTTTTACAACATAAATTTTTTTTGAATTTTTTTTATTGTTAAAGAATTGCGCTTAAGCTCCCTTAATATAGAATCAGGATAAAATACTAAGGATACGAGAAAATTAAATCATAACCAGGAAATCAATGCCTACGTAAATAAAAAAAAACTTCTACTGAAAACACAGACAAAACTCGAGTTTTTTCGTTTGGTTCTCAGTTTTTGATAGAAAAAAAACATTTGTTAAAAAGCACAGTAACGGAAAAGTATTGCAAAAATTTTAATTTAATATCAATTCTGTTAACATTTCGTACGTGCAAACATATAATAAAATAGTTTTTTTCAATTCTATTCTTGTTTCTTAAAGTAATAGGTTACAAACTGTTTTATTTCTCAGTTAACTTTAAGTTAACCATCAAATTAAGAAAGTATATAGATCATTCACGTCTTAGCAAAGAAATACCAATATTCCTCATTTGCTGTAATGATTATTCTGTTGTTCAATAAACCACATATTTTAAGCATTTTATCAGTAGTTTACTCTGCACATTAGTATACTTATTAGATGTACACTTGCTATAAGTTTTAAGTAACTAGTCCTAAATAGACCAATGTGCCTGACTAAAATGAACGAACTGTTGTTTGAAGAATAAAAATATTTTAAAAAACACTTAATCAATTGTGAATAAAAAGTTTTGTTTATCTATTCATTAATTTAGCTTAATAAATCTGTGAAAATCAGAGTGACCTATGTTTGTTTTAGCTTATGTTTATTTACAGTAACTTGTGATTAAGGTATACATTGATAAAAAGTACCATTTTTAGTAATTTAATAAGTAAGCTTACTAAGCTTTTTTGTACACTTTAAATTCCTTTAGTACCAACAAATCACAACTGTTTGATGTAATTCATAATGGTATATTACATTACGAGGCCATAAAGTAACCGATGTACGGCCGCTTAGATGGTCCATCAGCAATCTTTCTCTCGAGTAATGTATACGATTTTTTGTCATCCCGTATAGAATTTTAAGAGGTTAATATAGGTTAACGTAGGAAAAAATAGATCGTTCGGTGAACCACTCGTTCGTAAAGCATCAGTTCTAATGGAGCGCGAGCGAATAAACGATGAATAGTTAAACATGCCCAATAAAAGGTACGATTTTTTCGTGATCGGTCTTTTAGTCATTACAATTCTTTCAGCATATATATACCTACGTACGTAGTGAAAATATATGTACGCAAGAGCGCGTAGTGGCTCAGACGGCTAGGTCGTGGATTAGCACGCGGGAGGCCGTGGTTCAATTCCCGGCCAGTGCGACTTATCGGGCAAGCACCTCTAGGATTTTTCATATGTGCTTTTTCACCACGCAATGCTCCTCAAGGAGGGCTTAGGCAACCTCCTCGCAGCATAATTGCCTAATTTCCCCCTACCCCCCTCCCAGTTAAAAATTTAATGGGAGGCCTCCCATCCCTCTTCCCTTTCTTCTCCAAAGTGCTAAGTGCCCATTAGTTGTGCCCTTATTAAAAGGAGCCGGACGTAGAGCAATATAATATAAGAATATATATATATATATATATAAATTTATTTATACACACACGTGCTTGAGGAATTGGACTGACTGATCGATCATGAGAACGTACCTCTAGTTTAATAGTAAATGCTAAAAAAATCCATTTTTTATAATTTATCAAAGTACACTAAAAAAACTCATCAAACGATACTTTATTTTTGGTTTTTTAGTCCATGTATTAAATATGTGTTTTTTTATAAAGAGCACGAGACTCTTAGGTAGCAGCCCAACTGCCATAAAAATTTACTAACCATTACCTACAAGTAACTCTGAACTAAAAATAAAGATTGTAAAGAAGACCACGTAGTAGTTATTTTGAATACACATTTATGGGAGACAAGAAACAGATTATACGGTAAGTGAAGTAAGATAATGTACAAAATCAGAGAACGCTGTAGTTAACAAAGGTGCAAGCCCGACTTGACCTATCTCGACGCAACGACAAAAGTGGATAGCCCAAGGCACTGAGAAGATGATTTACACATGCATCTGGCCGTAAAAAAAGGGAAAAAATTACGTGACCACCATGTATACATCGAAACAGATATTCGTTACAGACCACAATAACATAGATAGATATTTCATGTGTATTTGAGAGCCCGCACCTTGTAGAAGCACCTTACTCAGTGGGCGTAAAGAAATCCTGTGGCCGTACATTTGTCGCTTCACATCTTACTTAGTAAAAGTAAACAATAAACTTCACTGTCGGGAAAAATGAAAAGAAAAGTACGTATTTTGTTGTTTTCTGTCTCTTAAAGTTATATGGGATAAGAAATAACATACAACAATCTAATTGATCAAACTGCTTGTGTCTACAAATATGGAAACTAACAGGTTACTTGTTCTATGCCAGATTTGTTTTCAATGTATATGGCATTTTTTCGTTTGGTAAGCAATATTTATTAAATTTTATTGTATACAAGAAAAATAATACTAATAATTATTATTATTTGCTTTGATTCCCAAAGGTTTTTTATAGTTCTATGCTATAAAAATTAAAAAATTAAAAAAGCATAAGTATATCATGCGCATGCAGTTGCCACGTAATATCAAAATTTAAGTATTAAAATAAATGTTAGGTTCAATCAAAAATATTCAGAATTTGTAAAAAAAAAGAATAAAAAATAAAGTTAACAAAAATAATAATAAAAATAAGAGCAATATTTCTAAGGTATGTGGTTTTTTCAAAATAAGCAAAAATTTGAGAATATCCTAAGAAAAAAAGGAGATTACATCTTTGTTTCCAAACCCACATAGAAGTTTCTCTGTACTCTGTTTGAAAAAATTCGTAGAGTACAATATTGCATTATTTTCGTTCGTTGTTTGTGGTATATTATAAGAAATAGATAAATTATAAAAATTTAAAAATTGCGTGTTGAATCTCCCACTTTGTTAATGTAGGAATCTTTATTTTTAACCTTTTCTTTAACTGAATTCCATTTTATTTTTGTAGTTAACTTAGGATTAAAAAAATTAGCTTTTTATCTCTTTTGACAACTAAGACATTTAAAAATTGACAACTTAACACCTATTTTATGATTAGGATCTGACAATTTAATCTTCTTTCCATATTTTCATGGTTAGGTCTTGATAACGAAACGGTGAAAAGAAGTTCTGCAAGGTTATGTTTTTGACTTCCTGAAAACATTTGTCCCTCAATTATTCACTTTTAAAATATTTATCAAACTAAAGTTCAACGTAATTAAAAGGTTCAGTTTTAAATTTATAAGTACCTTTCATTTCATGTCTATAAAGGAGGTTAATAAAGAACTTATTTCTGCAATATATGTTATCACAGCTACGGTTAAATAATGGTCTGATTTCTATTTAATTTTAGTAAAAATGTGTCCAATATTAACCTTTTTTCCTGCATTTTTCAATATTATACAACTAATCGTTATAGTTTTTTTTTTAATCTTTAAAACTTTTTGGTTCATGTCAGCCTTTAAACTACAAAACTAAACAATAATTTATGCTTACTATAAATAAGCCACAATATCTTCTGTTAACATGTTTGTAAACAGTGACCTTTGAAATAAATGTGTTAATAAATTTGGCTTATGTTGAGCCTCTTAAGTCTATGGTACATGCTATTGTTAGTTAAATATTTATTACCTACACTTTAGTGACGTTATTTACCAATTTTTTTTTTAATAGTAATGAAGAGAAATACCAATGAAGCTATAAGGACTACGAAAAAGATGATAAAATGTTATAACAGAACCTAACTCGTATCCTAATTATCAAGATGCATTATTAGTTCTGTACTTTTTAGATACATTTATGTGATTCAAATTTGTCAAAAAAAAAAAATTTTTTAAATCTGTTTTTTTTTATACCAACCTGTAATACTCTAGCACCATTCTATACCAATAATTTCAGTGTCATTCAAAAATAATCATCATGGGGAGAGAGCAGACACAGTCAAAACCCTTACTACAAATCCCTTCTACTGTTAAATACATTAACTTCTTTCACAAAACACTAAAATATAGTGCCCTGTAGGAAGTATCTTTTTTTTAACGTTGTAACATAAAAAATTTGCGCAATTTTTTTTTTTTTTAATACTGTAAGAAAA
Organism: Copidosoma floridanum; assembly: GCF_036245765.1. Taxonomy (NCBI): domain Eukaryota; kingdom Metazoa; phylum Arthropoda; class Insecta; order Hymenoptera; family Encyrtidae; genus Copidosoma; species Copidosoma floridanum. Next base: position 1,199,041 of record NW_028321899.1, read on the forward strand.
AAATCTTGAATTATGATTTCTAAATTTATACTGTGGTAAGAAAACTCATTAATTTTATTCCAGATAAATCAGTTTCCTTTGAAAAGTCTGTGTCTTTTAGTGATGAACCACTTGATCTTAACCTTCTTAAACAACATTCTCCTCAGCATACAGGTAAGAGTAACAATTTTAAAACGTTATATTAATTTGTAAAAGACTACATTATGAGAAATACTTGCTTACACGTGTATACCAATGAAAATAGGATATCATTTTTAATTCAAGGCCAAGATCACCTTAAAAAATGAGTTTTATTCTGAACAAAAACTAACTATTTGTTTTATAGTATAACCCTCCACTATGATCATTATTACTTTATCAGTGCTAGAAAGTACTACTACCAAGAAAATTCGATTTGTACATATTTCTTAGCATAGACCTATGAAATGTAAGTACGTGTAACAACTAATGTAAGAAAGTCCTCTGATTAGTCAAAGTATGCGCAAACCTGAATTAAATAGTTTCTTGTTAGGTGTTACTTATCTTATGTCATGTCTAGTGACGTTCACCCACCGTTAGTAACAATCACCCACGGATCAATACCACTACTTGATTGATGGGTCGCCTGCTCACCAATAGTTTCTGTTTGCAAACTTTATCCGTGCCAAAATCAGCATCCAGCCTACGCCTGCAAGCTGCACTTTTTTCAGATGTATGGTTATCAAATTTACCTCTAATCCCTGACTTACCGTCAGTCTCACCTACAATTACAGATTTGATTTAGGGTTAAAATAAAACGTGCCATGCAGGCTCGTTCTTTTTTCTCAAGACGCTGACAATCAATAAGGAAGTAGTCAGTATTGATTTAGTGAGTTGCATGCATAAGCATTCATCTGATTTTTTAAGGTTTTATTGTAATTTGTGTGGTGAAATCAATTTAGTTTTAAGAATCTTTCACTTAAGTTTTTTTTTTTTTTGCAAAACAAATTTCTGACACAATATTTAACCTTTTCCACAACTCATTGCAAAAGAGCTATTGACGTTGGATTGACTATTATACGTAAAGGTGCTGACTAATAGCTCTTAATACTTTCATTGCTTTCAAATACTGGTAGACACAAGAAGACTTGGTGTTAAAGCTACATTCAAATATTTGTTCGCAAAAATTACATCGCAGTGCCATGACGTAACACTTCTAATAGAAAGTAATCTATAGAGTTACGTGCAAATCATGATGGTGCTCACCTTTGTTCTCTCTTACATGTAGATAATAGTATTTTAAAGGAACGATGGCAACTAGGTATATTACTTTAGTACTAGTGACAGAGATCTTTTAATTTAAATTTAACGCAGCAATGACAGATAGCTATACAGCTCAAACTTTTTTTTTGTGTGAGACGTAAGATACATTAAACGTTACCACTTTACAATAGGTTAGTATTTACTGAGCAGAAAAGAAACACTTTTTTATAAATGTCTGTTTTACAATATAGGCAGCAGAATATCGATATATTACTGTGTCTTTTTTAAGTGTTATACTTCAGTATGATTGTTTGATTCTGTTTTATGTAAGCAGTTCTTGTAGTTCCTTATGAGAATCTTTAAATCAGAACACTGAAAAATAAACAAAGCTGTATCGTTAATATGACACTGCTAAAATGGTCACAATAAGCATGTTACCACGTTATCAATCCTGTGATTATTACAGGATAGTCTTGAAGTTCTGGCAGTGCACCATAGCTAATCTGTTAATTTGGCATCCCTACCAATAACGCTGTACCTACTCCCTTGTTGATTGCTAGAAAGAAAGTATATTATAATACTAATACTACTGGCCCCCCGTTATGACTTAGCCCGAGACTCACTCAATGGAGAACCGTAGTTTGTTAACATATAACGTAAAACGTTGTTGGTTAAAACCTTTTAATTGTTCCTGAAACTCCTTAGAACAACAATTTTCTTATAAAAAACACTTTTGTTTGGAATCCATACAGTTTATTTAATCCAATAATGAGCCGTAAAAAGTAAAAAAAACATAATTGTGCTAAAAGTACCGTGTGTTCCTTATGCTATAAAATAACCGTAGGCCCTAAAGTGCCATTGATTTGCATTTTCTCCCGCATGATCTACGAAAAAGGTTAGTTAGTTGAGCTGCAAAGATTTAAAACTCACAAAAAGTATATAATTAAATAAGACTTTTTTCTCTTATCTCACAACCTTGTAACCACAACAAATTCTATAGCTTAATCTCTAGATTTATACTATAGATGATACATATTTTACCTACTCAAAAATCTGAAAGATTTGAAGAGATTACTGTAAGGTTACAATAAAAAGCTGATTTCTTATGCAATTGATTCTTTATTTGCTGGTTTTAACGCTGCCGTTCCAATCTCGATTAATGTTCTCTGTCAATTTTTTGACACCTTAAATTATATTCTTTGAATACATTTAAAGTTTTTCTTTCAGTGTGCCTGCTTGCGATTTTTGACATGGTTAAGACTTTCGTGAGCCCTAAATTCCATTTTTTTGTTAACTTTCTTAGGTTGTTATAAATTTTTTGGCAAGGTAGTTTGACGGTCGATGGCCATAAAAAAGCCCAGTGAGCTAAACTCTTTTTTGACTAAAGTTTCCAGCAAACGAGAGTGCCTGGATTCCTTGGAGTGTTTTTTTTTGGCCTGGTGTAGTAGCAGACTGATCGTAAGAGAAACTACAACGTCTGAAACATTAGAGCTAGTGGTACAGCTCTTGAGATATTCACCAACATCTCCTATTATTACGCCAGAGGTGTAGGTGTCACAATTACCATTTTTTGTAGAGCTTAGTCGTTTTGGTAATCCAAGGTGGGGGGATTAATTCCTGAGGCTAGCTCGTTGAAGACTGTCCAGTTTTTTCAAGTTTCCTTTTCCTTTTTAGCTGTTAGGTTTGACCAGCACAGACCTCAGAGAGCATCGGTGATTTCTTGTTAAATACTTAAAGAGTCAAAAGAGTAATGTGATGTAGGGTCGTTGATCGCTGGGGTTCTGAGCCTTGCGACGAACAACTCTGCTCGTGACGTGTGTCAGTAAGTGACTGACTTAGTTCAATAGTGACTGGCTTGATATCGTCTTTTAGTCAACAAATCGTGGCCAAAAATGGCAGTAAGAATGTATTTGATGGCAAGGTAGCTTAAACTTTGGTGGCCCTTAAAAAAACTGATGAAATTGATGGTTAAGAAGGAAACGTCAATACTTAGAATGGCCCTGAAAAAGGCCCGTGGTAAATCTTCTAGCTATTTTTTAGTATTGTTTTTGATTGTAGAGAGCTGATTGCGGGTAGCTTGACTCTTATCCTCGCAGTCAGCTTACATAGACCGTGTTGGAATGAGGTACGCCAATGATAAAAGACTATCTCGTCTTCAGGTCATTTCCCAGACTACCAACCATTCAACGTTAGTCGGGAAAATGGGCCTGAAAAATATTTTCTCTGTGGGTAAACCGTTGGGATGACTACTTACAAGCAGGCTGTTGTGGCTGCTCGTACTCTTTGATTCTGTCTTTTCTGGCTTGCATTTGTAGTAAAAAATTCTATGATGGCACCAAGAGCGATGGTTGAACAGCCACCAAACTCTGAAATATTAAAGGAGATTGTTCTCTGTCTAGACACGTCTCCTGGTATTCTGCTAGAGACGTTATTCTTCAGAACATTCTTTATTGGTGGCACTTGTCAATCCTGGTGGAACAGGGTTGAATTAGACGTACGACGTAAGTTGCTTGACCATCGGAGAAGAGTATCGTTGGTAGTCAGGATACCTCGCTGCATGACTAATAACCTTATTCTCGATGTGCCAACGGTGGACGACTATGGTTATCGCTAAGACGCTCGGGCTTATTATAACCACGCTAACTTAATTTGATTGCAGGTAGCTTCAGCTTTCCGTCTACGCTACCTAGTGGATAATACTAAACTAACGTGATGACCTAGCGTATTTTTAAAAATTTTAAGCTTGTTTATTGTTATTGTTATTAGTTTTCTTAAGATTAAAAGTATACTGTCACTATCTAGGAAGTATCAAGAATTAGTATGAAAAATTTCAGCCAGATCAGTTGAGTAGTTTTCACGGTTAGCGATTACAACGGTTTTAGCGACTTTGCCTCATATTAGTAAGATAAGTTGTATGTGTAAATAAGATGTTTGTAATTTAGTTTGGATAATGATTTCAGACCGTAACAATGAATTTTGACTTTTATCAGCTATTTGTTAATGTCATAAAATTTAGAGGAGTAGATCCTTGATGTTCAATCCATTGATGTTAAAATTTTAAAGATGCAAAAGTGTATTTCTTACCTAAGCCACTCCCACTGATGTAACATAAATACATGGCATATACCTAATGTATTTCTCTAAATTTTTATTTTAGAACCTATTATAAGCGCTAAAAATTAAAAAAAACAATGTGAATTGAGTACCAGACAGGTAGCAGAGTCAAAAGTATTTCTAGTTATTAGCCTTAAGCAGGGCGCGAAAGTACGAGTAGTTAGCAATCTTGTTTCTTTGGTTCCTAGTGCGTAAGGTACATTAGAGGTTCAAAGAGAAATGAAAACATACTTGAGAAGGTACGTAGAGTGGTAAAAAGGAGTAAAAAATCAGGAAAAAAGCGTAAAGGATGCATGGCAGCTGCTGTTTTCTTAGAGAGACGACTTTTGTGGGTTGACACTCAGGAAAGTAGTGAGGACCACTAGAAGAGGAAAAACACTCAGCCAACATCTGCTAACATTTAGCCAGAAGATAAGGTTAGTAAGAAAAAAAGGAAGATCAAGGCTTTTGTAAAAATAAGGAAGAGTACAGAAGATCACCCCTTCTTTTTTCTATTTATTAGTGCAATAAATTAAGTAGCCATTGTAAAGAACTATGGAGTTATTAGCAAAATGATTTTAGAATGCTTTTCAGACAAACAAGGGCTCTGTACGGACTATTTATAAGGTTACGTTCAAGCAACAAAAAGATTGTTTTGCATCGATTGATGTACATACGGCATATTTCTGTTAAAAGAGCAGACCAATAATATAAAATGAAGTGAAAGATCTCATTGTGGTCATGTTTAAGAAGCAGATACTAAAAGTTTGGTTAAATCAAATTCATTCTATGCGAGAATATAGACCGTCTTAAAAAAAAGAGAGAGCAAGAAAGCAAGAGAGGAATAAGGATGAATTCTTATTAGGAACTGTTAATTTATGCTCTGATCTGGAAACCATATGGCAACAATATATGATGACACCATATTCATAAAAATTTGCATTTAAAGATATTGTAAGAATGTTTTGGATAAGAAACGAATTACAAAAATAACATTTCATGTCACCATTTAGACTATCTCAACAATGTCAATAAATGTCATTACCCATCTAATGTTATCCATTAACTGCAAACGTGCTGCATAAGTACTGTACCTACAACGAAATCTAGACTTTAGTATCAACTGAAGAGACGCAAACATCAAGTATTGATGAATCTGATTCAGTTGTAGATTGTCAACACCTTTGCATAGGATGAAAATGGTGGAGTTTAAAGTAATTCTCAGCAGCTTAATGGTATCGCTAACTTTAATCAATTAGGTGCCAAGAGACAGGGCATGATTATCTCTACTATGAATGTTACTTATAATTTCTTAAGGTGCAAGCCACATGACTGAAGATTTACGCATATACAGAGCCAAGCAATTGTTGCTCGCCCAACCCATGACATGACCCAAATCTAAATATGCAACCTTATTAATATGGTGAACTTTACTTACTAGACAAGAAAACTTTCAGACGAAATCAGCAGCATACAAGTGACAGGTGGATGATATTAAAACTAATAAAAAATTATAAATGTACTATAAGAATAACAGTGTTCAACATAAATATCTTAAAGAGTACTCAAACATCAATTAAGCCAGCCAGAAGCCAAATCACTCCTGATTCTAACCATGTCTGCTCAACTTTTAATAAAAATCTCTGATCCATATGACATAAAAATTAAAAAAACCATAAGAAGAAGCCGTACTTATCAAGAGATCGATGTTAAGCGTATCAAAAGGTGGTTGGTAGTCCATGGAAACCAGTAACGAAAAATTACTCATATGCATAGTAATTTCAGTCCCATCAAATAGATCGAATAGATGCTTTCGATGCCTAGGGTACGATCATGTTTAGCTAAGATGTTTTAAAGTAGAAGGATTGAAGCTGTGCTTCTTGTATGCTTCTTGTACACTGGCACTTAATACATTTACTTCTCAGCTAGGAAATGTCAGAGATTTACGTTCTGATGTATCATCAGCACACTGTAGTATTCTGCTAGTGAGCAAAGAGGGAAAAGGGAAATGCAACCGTGCTAATACTAACTTTTCTTCCTACCAACGCCAAACAGTCTCAGTGACAATTCATATCTAGGTAGCTGTACCTACTACTGAAAAAAGCTACGTGCCAAAGACTGATATACTCGAGTTCAAGGCACCAGGCTGTACAGATCGACTTCTATACAAACAAAAGCCAACCGTGTATGTTAAACTCGAGTAAAAGCTATTTTGTTCTGAATTCCAGTTTTTCTTCTTCAAAACTTAAACTTGCAGCTCAAAAGTGGGATGAAGTGCTTACGCGCTATTATATTATGGTAAATGATCGCTTTAGGCGGCAGAATTCTGAGCAAAACTACATACGGTCGTTTCGAGCACAAACGAGAGTCAGTGCAAATCTTCATGGAACACGTCTGCTTTCGTTTTCGTTTGTGAGGAAAGAAAGTCATTTCAGTTAATTTTCAGCACCTTTCTGTTGTTGGGCTGAGACTATTGCCCAGGAGAAAACCTTAGATTCAAGGAAGTGAAAGACGTTCTCTCGTAACAGTGTGTCAAGAAATGAAGCAAGTTTGTTCTTGAAATTTCAGCAGTGAGTTGAGGCAGGGTGTGTGTCTATCAGCTAGCCTTCATGATGTGAGGTTTTGATGTATTGCGTGGTTTTAAGTGCGTTGTCATGAGAAAAGTCACAGGATAGGCCCATTATGCAGCATCAGCAGCCAAACGACTGCAGAATCTTTGATTGAAAACAATTGTTAACTGAAACATAGATTTAAAATGTAATACTTACTAAGTCTTATTTTGCATGGTAATACAAAATCTATTAACATTTATTACAAGATCATCACTAAATACGCACACTGTTTGTACTACGACATAAGTATAATTTTGCAACAAGCGTTAAATTTATACTTGGCGCTAAGAAATCGAGCTCAAAAATAAAAAAACCATAGGAATAAAGAAGTGGTAATGAGCTTGTTTCGTTTTCGATCACTAGCCAAACTTTCTAGTACGGAGAGCTAGTGATCTTAGTTGTAGATGAACACGACTGATTATTACACTTATACGCAGGTGTATATTATGTGACGGCCAGATTGATACAGCGTATTAAAATATATGATAGGTAGAAGATAGGATGACATTAAAGAGCCTACATAGGCTTGTATTTATAAGCGATCACGGACTCGTTCAAGGCAAACTCAACGAAACAATCCACCAAGAAATGAGCGGTCAAGACGCTGATGCGAATGGTAGAGGCGGTATCAACCAAAACCAAGGTGGCAACAATGATGCTGGAGAAGATGCTATGCAACGCGAAACAGGTTTGTTGTGGAGGAAACAGGAGCTGGCCAGATGCGAGCTAGAGTTTCTTCGAAGAGAGCAAGAAAATTCTCCCACACCAGACAAGAGTAACAAATTGAGCATACTCGCACTTAGTGATTTAGTGAGTGACTTTGACGGTGCTAATCATTTGTGTGAAACGTGGAAATAAAAGATTACGTTGCATTAAATAAATTATCGACCTAATGACAACAACCCAAAGGTTTCGATAACCATAACGCTAAAGGGGCGTGCATCAGTGTGGTTTTATTCGAAACCCGAGCATCTTACAGACCTGGTCAACGGTCTGTTAGACAAATTTACTACAATTTTTGATGCCCGTTCAAAAAAAGCTACTTTAAGTCACGTTTTCTAGTGCTTGGCAAGCATCCCTATTTTAGCGATCTATTTGTCAACAATTGAAACCAAGTTACACTGTGATTCGAGCACATTAAGGTTCAGTGCTATTTTATTGCAGAAGCAAACCAACGGAACTTATCAACCGACTTCCTACTTTGGTCAGCAAGTACCTCCCGTAGAGTCTAAATGTCAGAGTCTTAAACCTTAGTGCTTTGAGGTTGTGTACGTGTTAAAATGATATAAGATTTACTTGCTTGGATCAAAATATAAAATGATAACTCATTGTAATAGCTTCTGGTTTATCCTAAGTAAGCAGGAGGCAAATTGGTGAATCTTGAGGTGGGTGATGTATTTGTTAAATAATGATTAGGAAGTTCAACAGTACCCCGGAAAACGTATGAGTTATGTTAACGCGCAAAGCCGTCAAGTCGTTGTCACAGCGTATTGGTAGTAGATGAAAATACGTTTTAGTAAGCAGTGGCACTGTGCCAAAGTGAAACACGAAAGTTCAAAGAATTCGTTGCAAACTTTTAAAAAATGTCTTGCCTTTATTTAAATTGTTCAACGATCTTGTGTTCAAGAAGCATCGTAACAACAAACTTCTATTTTATCTGCAAGCGCAATCGTAACTAATGTTATATGACCTGGCCACGACGATCTTGGCCACGTAGGCCTCAATAAAGTGGTGAATCACCTCAACAATTGTTATTGGTCTCTCTGCGTGTGCAAACAAACAAAAAAACATATTCAAAAATGTTTAAAATGTATCAAATTTCTAAGTACGAGTAGAAAACAGAAAGGATTCTTGAATAGTAGTATAAAAGATTATATTCCTTTTTCTACTGTACGCATTGATCATCTCAGTTTGTTCAAAAGTCATATTAGGTCAACATTTTAAGTGTTATTGACAAATTTACCAAATTTACAAGGCTATACCCTTGTAGAAATACAAAATTCGTTGAAAGCGTCAAATAGATTACTTAACTTGATCTTACAGGAAAGTATCAAGAACATACTGGTCCTAGCAAAAAATGCTGCGTACAAAAAAGAGCTGGACATGGGTCCCGGTCCTTAAGCAACAGAAGTTTATTTAAGACTTAAGATGAATGGTACTTCTAGATAATAGTGGAGAGCTTGCTTTGCAATTGTATCGTAAACCACGCAAGTAGTGTTTGTGTATGTTAAGAGTTTTGCGATTATCAGCTGGTTGCTCACACATTGCATATCCAAGATCTGTTTTTCTTAATCTTTATACGCGGCCTCATCACACGTCTCATAGCGCCAACTAATAATGACACGATCATTAAGTGTGACTCAGATATAAGATTGACACGTGAAGTCGCGCCGGAGCATCGTCATACAAGTAATAGCATGATAAGGGACTATATACACTCATTTTAGTAGTAAGATCTTTAAATTTTAAAATTGTATCCATTACTCTTAAGATCTGGAGTCACGAGTTAATAATCCCTACTGCTTAAGCTATCAAGGTCACTTTATAAGTGTAAGGAGCGTGCATCTGATCTGGTGCGTTGATATTCTTTTACCAGAATCGTTTGAGTAGAGTGTGTAACTAGTTCTATACGTTTTGATTATTTATTAACCGTTGTTGCCGTGACCGCTCATGTAATCAAATATAATACCATGAAATTCGTAAAAACATCGATTCATTTCAAGACGTACCGTACTGTGCCTCGACAAATAAGCAGTGGTGTGAGGAAATCAATTGAAATCGAACATCTAACTATATTATCATCATACATCTTGTAATAAAGTATTACGAGTTGCGTTGTAAAGTATCATACAATTGTAAATTTTTTTATTTTTTGCAAATCTACAATATTATTGTAAAGAATTTTTTGAATTTTTGATCCGCAAAATTGTTTTTGATTATTCTGATACATTTATTAGCTCCCATATGTGCATGTAATTCATTAACTTCCTCTATGTGTTCCTTTCCGAGACATGTTTGTAGAAAATTTTTTTCTGCTGTTACATAATTATTGAACGATTTTTTTTTTATTTTTAATCAGGTACATACATATCTATTTTCAATATTTTGAATAATAGTACGACATTTTGATTATTTAGTTGGAAATTTTTTTTTTTTTTTAATGTTAAGGTATATTCTTGCTCTTTTTTCTTTATAATGTTAGAGATATATTAAAATCCTTACCATGACTTCTATTCTTAGCAGTGACGTATTGGCTTAAAAAATTAGCCTCTGTGTTTCTATTTGTCTAAATTTCTGTTATTTTAAAGTTATAATCTTGAATTGAAAGCAACCATCTCGTTAATCTAGCACCAATAAATATACATAACATTGGGTATGATGGTCCACGACAATGACAGTTAATGTGAACTTCTGTATCTAACATAAAGGCACAAAATTTGGGTAAGGCCCAAATGACTGCAAATAACTTTGAGTTCCATGGTTTAATTATTTTTTTCTGCTTCCTTTACTGTTTGACTCGTCATCCAAGCTACTCTTTCGTTTTTGTCATTTTCTTTTTAACACAAGATAACTCTGAGTGCTATTTAACTAGCATCTGCGTATAATATAAAAAGCTTGTTTGAATTAGGGTGATTTCAACAAATTATCGTAGAATAACTTTTAAATTTAGTTGGGAACCTACAAATGACTGTCTTTCTATTTTTAACTTTGATATTTTTGCATAAATTCCAGCAGTGGTTCTATTTTTTCCAGACACTATGTGAGAATCCTGTCTAAAATGCCACTAACATTTAAAAGCCTCCAACTTTTTTAGTTCTTTTAGAAATGGACAAGTTTCTAATTTGTACAGTTTTTCTAGATAAGATTAAATGTTTTTTGAGAATAACGAATGTCCTACAAGTTTTATCTTTTCTTAACAAAATTCCATTCTTCTAAAAATTATCCTTATTTTAACTAGTTTGATTCATGTTAAGTTCATAAGTTCAGAAAATATTTCAGACGCACATAGATAATTATTATTAAAATTTACTATCTTTAATAACATTTAACAAGAGGTTTTATACCCTGTTGAGCGGCCCCACTTATTTTTAATGCAAAAGGTACTCCTTTAAAATCATATGTCCTTAAGGTATCCTAAGGTAAGTACCAAAGACTTTTTGTCAGATCAATGCTCATCGGAATGCTAATGGTACTAAATTTCCAGGTTCCTTCTCCTAGCGTCTCGTGACAAGAAGCAATAGAGACAGGAAAAGAGAGCAGAAAGTAAAGAAACTCTCAGAGAAGTTTATAACGAGCATCAAGAAAAAACATGTGTGTGACTTAGTCTTATATCGGTGACATCTAAGACAAATATGTTCAACGAAATAAGTGTTAATACTTCCTTAATGCACCTCTTTGCCAATACCTTTTCCGTCTGACAGTTTTATTGCTAAGTATCAGGTACGTCTGGAATAAGAATATTTTTTCTTTCTTTCCTCGTCTTAGGACAGTAAAACTCTGCCAAGAATTACACTTGGTACAGTGCCTCGAGCAATCGATGGTTAAATAAGAAGGCTAAAGCCCTAATCAAGGACAACATTGTTGGTGTCAGGTTTTCAACAAATTACAAAAATAGCTATGAGCCAACTGAACGTGGCTAAGTATTACAAGATATCATAGTATAAAGTAAGACGCACGATGCTACTAAATAAGAATATTCTTTGATCTATAGTTTTTGGTAGTGTGAATACCAACAAGCACGTGAGTATATATTAACTAATATTACTCTTACTTCTTACTCCAAAGACAATAGTTTAAAAGAAAAGGCACTTACTAGATGTGGATACAATAAGAAAATTTTGTTTTATTTATTAGTTTGTTTCCTTCCTTTCCTTTTTTCCATTTTTTAATAACAGAACGAAAATCCCGAGAAAACCGGCATTTGTCTCGAAGAAAAAATTTTTATTCGGAGAAACAATTTGTTCGATAAAATTATGAAAAATCCTAAGAAGAAGATGAATAAATGTTTCTTAAGTCAAAAGTCTGATAACTTGCACGAAAAAAGAAATCTTCAAAAATCTGAGAGGAATAAGAACGGTGTCTCAAAAAACTGAATATCATTAATAAGAGCAGGTACAAAGAAAAAGTTAACTCTTTAGTTTGAGCTCTCTGTTTAATGCCATAGGTAAAAAAGAGAGAAGGAACGTTAGGACCTGCTCACAGCATCTAGCGTAACAAACACAAAAAAGAGAAATTGGCACATTACTTTTGCTGGGAATACTAACTATAACGTTGCAAAGCAGGGGGAAAATAAATGTTAATATGGCTGAACGTAATATATGTAACGAAGGAGCACAAAAAAAAATATTACAGGCAGAAAATTCTAGAAATAGTACAGTAACTAGATGGATGGTAAACTGGACAGAGACAAAAAAACAAGGCAATATAAGACAGAAAGAACAAATCGAAATTGGGCAAGGGCAGAAATGTTCACGTCTTATTTGAAAAGAGTGGGTTAACAAAGAACACAAGGTAATGCAGATATTTATAAGTTGCTTATCTCATACGCTTTCCAGAAAAAGTAAAGGACAACAAAGATTGTGACAGCAGATTAAAGTGAAAGACGTGACGTGGAATACACAACTAAAGAAATTGGTGAAGGCCTAGAGCGGATGAAAAAACAAATCATTTGCAGCAGTGGCTCATCCCATGTACACGGACCAATTTACTTGGGTTGACCCACGATCATATAAACAATGGTAGTGGGAAGATATGTTCTTAAACCCTAAGCCTTGTGACAAAAAAAACATATACGTTGCTCAAAAAGCACTAGATACGAAGGCAACAACATAATTTTTTTATCATTCAGCCGCATGATAAATAAAATTGTATTCTACAACAGTGATTCTATTATTCTTGTACCATGTAAATGAACAGTAAAGATAGTTGCATATATTGTAGGAAGAATGCGAATTTCCTTTTTTGGCACTGCCGTTTGCTAACAGAGAATGAGAAGTGGCCAAGTCTTTGACGCCAAGATTAGCTAATATTAGATTGATTTAACAATTTTTTTAAAAACCTTTTAATACAAATGGTATTACAAATAACTTAACCAACTTTATAGCACAACTCAAAATAATCTAACGATAAAATAAAAAATTAATGAAAATGACAGAGGGAGGGTACAATATTTATATGATAGGCTAATGGCTCTACAGGATTAAAACCAAAGCCTAATATTAATTCAAATGCAGGTAAAGGAAAGCGTGCAAACAGAGGCAGTCAAATAATTAACGTATGGCTTGTACACAGCTTGAAAGTCAGAAAACTACAATTTTGAACCCTAAAACCCTATGCAAAGCAATAATTAAAACACCAAAAATCGAAAGTAACTTAAGTTAACGAAACACAAAACTTGTAGGTACAAATGCACAGCCTTTAAGTATTTAAGTGACTACGAAGCAGGTATCACTTGTAAACATGGCAGGAAAAAAAAATTTGACAGAAGTCACTAGTCGGGCACAAAAAAGCAATAGTAGCAGATAGCAAAAAACAACGTATATACTAAAACAGCTGACTGAGAATTTAATCAAAAAAAGGCCAAAACTACTAGCTATTACACACTGAGGCAAAAGAGAGAGAAAGAAAAGAGATAGCAAAATAGAAGATATAACCTTACCGTAAACAATACTTCTATCGACAGAAACGCTCACAACTGTAGAGGCAACAATAAAGATTCCAATAGCACTTACTAAAATTTGGCTAATATTTGTGAAGAAAAACATGCTCAATAGCATGCAATTTACTAAGAAAATAAAAAAATTAGTTTTTTCACCTCATTTGCTAAGAAAAAAAAAAATTTCATACTAAAATAAAACGAAAACACTTAATCTTTTATTATGTAGAATAGCATGTAGTGATGCGTGCCTGCGTCCCTGATGGTTTGAGCCCAAAAGATAAAAGGATAGTGAAGATAAGTGACATGAAAGAAAAAGCAAAGCAAAAGAGCCAAGATGAGATTATCCAGAGACACCACCGTGAAAGGACCAGGCCCACCAAATCGAAAGACATGAATAGCCTTCCTTAAATGCAAATAGTGCTCATAAAGTAAAAGCTAACAACAACACGTGCTTTCATTTATTCCTGAACCCAGGAACACACGTAACAGCTAGAGTCAGAATTGTAATACAGACAAAAATTGCTGACGGTCTGTCTCCTGCGCAAAAACCACCTCGTTTTACGAAACAAAAAAATTTTTTTCCTATTAATAAACATAATAAAATGAAAAAAAAAAGTATTACCCATTGCAAAGTTAAAGAAAGCGTGTCAAAACTGCCAGATACCCAGTTCAGTGATCCAACCGTCAGAATACAAAGAATCTACACAAAGCTTTAAACCGCAAGCAAAACGAGCAAAGGCTATCGGCTTACGTTAATTAGGAGTGCACATGTCTATCAAGCAAACTTAAAATACACAACAGCAAAAGTGGCTAATGTTTGAATATAAAAATATACAAATTAACAAGACTGTTTATTAGGGTGTCCCTTATTTACCAAAATTTTTTTTTTCACCGTGCCGCCCCCTAGATTTTTTTTTTGTGCTGCAAAATGAAGATCACACTTGAAAAAATCAAAAAAAAAAATTTTTTTAACCGTGCTGAAACTACGAAACGTATTTTTAATTAACGTACACATTATATACTTGAACCAATATACTTTAATGCTCAACTATATTCGAAGTTGACCTGGAACGATTTACATGTAACTTTTTTCTTATGTAAAATTTGACGCAGAATCTGTATCTTTACTTCTTTAGAGCCAAAACTTACATCTGATTATGAAAAATGCACTTTTACGTCAATTAAAGGCTGTTTTTTGATGATATTTTGCATGAAAGTTTCCTCTAAGCTCGCTTAGACTCTTTTAACTAAACAAAAATAGCAATCTTATGGTGAAATCTGATGTAGCACCCAAATATTTACTTATTTTACACCGGAATTTTGCATTCAGTAGCGTAGGAAACACTTTTATATCAATAAACTGCTGTTTTTTGGTGATTTCTACAATCATAGTGCCCTCTTAGCTCTCATTAACTCTGCAACCGATGAAAAAAATTTGAAATTAAGATATATGTGTATTTTTTGTACTTTTTACTAATAACAAAGAAAGAAGATAAAAGAAAAAAGGCTCAGCCTAAGTGACAAATCTCACCTAATAACTCCTATGAGATCTCAAATAAGATTTCAGATGAGACCTCAGATTTTAGCGAGACTCGTTAACAGAGAATTACTCATCTGTTCTGCATGCGTATGTACGAATCATTCTATTATAAAACCATTTTATTACAACATTAACTATTTTTAAATAATACAAAGTGTGGAGGTGTGGCCTTCCCAAACGATGCCGTTAATGCCAACCCAAAAAAATTTTACTAGGAGTTTTATACACGTACAATTTCATGTCAAAATTTTTCAAGAAATGCACTTCTAAATTTTTTTTTTTAGAAAGAGTTTTACAAGGAATTCCACGTTCTTCGTAAAAGTCCATGGGGGTTTTTACATAAAAAATCGATGAAAAATTACATGTGAAATTTTAAAGCATGCTGGCAATCCAATCAATTAGCCAGACCCAATCTGTTAGACAAAAAATTCCATATAGAAAGTATTATGTTTTCAGTAGATTTAATTAAAAATTTGACAACATTAGATGATACTATCCGTATGACAGCACCATACCTGGGGGCCTAAAGATTTTTGTTTAACAGCACACATAACAATATTGCTCTTGTTGCTTTCAATTGCGCACAACTTTTCAACATGTGAATAAAATAAAAAATTCCAAAGTAGATTTTTGAAAAAAAAAATTTAAAAAAAGTTACAATTATTTACAACCACATAAAGAACTATCAATACCATATAAAAGTACATATTTTAAACTTAAATATCTACACGTATAAATTAAAAATATATTAATTCAACGACGATACTAATGGACGCTGCCTGACGGTTTCGAACATAAATTAATTTTACTAGCGTGGTGACAGTTTAGGTGTATGGTTGTTAGTAGAAAAAAAAAGTTTTCTATTGCAATTTTTATAATTCAATTTTATATACTATAGTTATAACGAGTGCTGAAAATTTATTTGTTGTACGATTATTAAGTCCATAGTTGACATACAAATATAAAATTGTAACATAAAATATTTTATTTTACTGACAATCATACACCTAAACTGTCACCACGCTAGTGAAATTAATTTTTGTTCGAAACCAGTCAGGCAGCGTCCATTAGTATCGTCGTTGAATTATTATGTTTTAATTCTATACGTGTAGATATTTAGGTTTAAAATATGTACTTTTATTTGGTATTGATAGTATTTTTTGTGGTTGTAAATAATTGTAACTTTTTTAATCTCTTTTTTCAAAAATCTACTTTGGAATTTTTTATTTTATGCACATGTTGAAAAGTTGTGCGCGTTTGAAAGCAACAAGAGCAATATTGTTATGTGTGCTGTTAAACAAAAAACTTTAGGCCCCCAGGTATGGTGCTGTCATACGGATAGTAACATCTAATGTTGTCAAATTTTTAATTAAATCTACTGAAAACATAATCCTTTCTATATGGAATTTTTTGTCAAACAGATTGGGTTTGGCTAATTGATGGGATTGCCAGCATGCCTTAAAATTCCACATGTAATTTTCCATCGATTTTTTATGTCAAAACCCCCATGGATTTTTACGAAGAACGTGGAATTCCTTGTGAAACTCTTTCTAAAAAAAAAAGTTTAGGAGTGCATTTTTTGAAAAATTTTCACAAGAAAATTTTACGTGTATAAAACTCCTAGTAAAATTTTTTTGGGTTGGCATTAACGGCATCGTTTTGGATGGCCGCACCTCCACACTTTGTATTATTTAAAAAAGTTATTGTTGTAATAGAATGGTTTTATAATAGAATGATTCGTACATACGCATGCAGAACAGATGAGTAATTCTCTGTTAACGAGTCTCGCTAAAATCTGAGGTCTCATCTAAAATCTTATTTGATATCTCATAGGAGTTATTAGGTGAGATTTGTCACTTAGGCTAAGCCTTTTTTCTTTTATCTTTTTTCTTCGTTATTAGTAA
Source organism: Copidosoma floridanum (assembly GCF_036245765.1). NCBI lineage: Eukaryota > Metazoa > Arthropoda > Insecta > Hymenoptera > Encyrtidae > Copidosoma > Copidosoma floridanum. The sequence goes on from NW_028321899.1 coordinate 1,216,069, forward strand.
AAAGTACAAAAAATACACATATATCTTGATTTCAAATTTTTTTCATCGGTTGCAGAGTTAATGAGAGCTAAGAGGGCACTTTGATTGTAGAAATCACCAAAAAACAGCAGTTAATTGATATAAAAGTGTTTCCTACGCTACTGAATGCAAAATTCTGGTGTAAAATAAGTAAATATTTGGGTGCTACACCAGATTTCACCATAAGATTGCTATTTTTGTTTAGTTGAAAGAGTCTAAGCAAGCTTAGATGAAACTTTTATGCAAAATATAATCAAAAAACAGCCTTTAATTGACGTAAAAGTGCATTTTAAATAATCAGATGTAAGTTTTGGCTCAAAATAAGTAAAGATACAGATTCTGCGTCAAATTTTACATAAGATAAAAGTCATATGTAAATCGTTCCAGGTTAACTTCGAATGTAGTTGAGCATTAAAGTATATTGGATCAAGTATATAATGTGTACGTGAATTAAAAATACGTTTTGTAGTTTCAGCACGGTTTAAAAAATTTTTTTCTTGATTTTTTAAAGTGCGATCTTCATTTTTTAGCACAAAAAAGTGATCTAGGGGGTGGCACAGTAAAAAAAAAAATATCAGTAAATAAGGGACACTCTACTGTTTACATACAAAAACAAACACAAAAGCGAACATAATAAGCAACGCGTAAGTGAACAGTATATCAGAGAGAGGAGAATGAGAAGATGAGAGGCACACTGACATACACAATGTAAAATGGAATAACATAGACAACAATATAATAAAAATTATCTTAGAACACGATCTAGAATCATGGTTAGAGTGGCAAATGGCCAGTAGGAAAAAGAAGCTGTTCATGGTAAATATAATGAAGAAACTCACACTTCACATAGTAAGACAGAAAACAAATCCAAGAAGTCAGGGAGCTTTCGTGGGCTCCGTACAGTCAGAAATTTCTCTGACAGTAAGTTATGAAGTAATTACCGAAGCAAACTATACATTAGCCCAATTGACCGAAAACACTAGAAGTAGCGCAACAAACCACTTAACAATGACGGGAACCTGTGAAAAAACGCGGTCTAGATTAAATTCTTGAGAGAGACTCTCTCTTTTTTGAAACAATAAAACGAAAGATAGGGTAAGTAGTCTCAGTACGAATCATAACATTTGGAATAGAACAGACACACGCGACTTTGTAGGTATACATTATTTATAGCAAACGGGCGATAGGTACGAGGACATGCAAAATCACATCCTAGAACTGCCAGAATACACATTACAGTAATTCACACACGAGGGTTACAAAATTTCCTAGCTATATTGGGCCATCTTGCCAAAAACATACTGATATTTGATGACGATCCCTTAAAAAACCCCGTTGTTTGAACAAATGACAAGAACGGTAGCTTTCAAGGTAGGACCACTATACGGAAGATCTTATTACTTGAACCATTACAAACAGGTTATGAGACCCAGTGGGCAAGTTTATTTCCTAAATGGCACAAGTTAAAACAATAGATAACTTTTGACAAAACTAAGAACAGATTTACTTGCCACAGCCTTATTGGCAGAACTAGGAATCATCTTGCAACAAAAATATAACTCAGAGAAATCTTGCTGTAACCAAATCCAGAAATTACACAGCCAAATAATAGCTGTATATGACAATATCCTAATTCATTCTGTAACATAACAGAAGTGTCATTACATAAAAAGCAGAAAAAGAGTCAATACGAAAATTTTGTTATGGGCTACAGGTTCCTCATCTACTACGTTACTTGCCAAAATTGATAAACCTTAAGTGAAGCAATGGTGATTCCACTTAAATTTGACAGCAAAATAAACTTACACTCATATGTACTGACGTGGCGTAATGCACGCATGAGGATAGCACAAGTAATTACAAAGAAATTACAAAAGAAACGAAGAAAAGCGCAAAACTATACAACCTGGTGAAAATAGAAAACATGCTCAAATGGTATCCAAGCATGGTCCCTGCACATTTTGCAACGGGAACAACCATGCGACATAACGTGCAAAGTATTCAAACTTAATAAAGAGGTCAGAAAGACAGAAAATAAGGATAAACGGGAACACGATACGGCAGCAAGTAACAATACTCTAAAAAATTTGTCCGCAACAGATAGTCGTGAAAATTTGATCTCCAGTTGCGCGTAATAAAGACAAAAGGGACACGGCAGGAGCGGGTGCCACACGTTAGTGAGAGATGCCAAAAAGGGTAAATGATTTGGAGCAATCTATGGGACGGACGTAATAATTATAAAAAAGATGTAGAAGAGCAACTACAGTTTAAAGAGAAATAATTATTATAATTTCTATGGTAGTAACAACAAAAACAACCAGTGTTACAATGGGAACAATGACATATTCTGCCATAACAATAATAATAAAAAGTATCATGACAATAGATTCAGCAGAAATATTCATAATTAATATAAAAATAACAGAAATAGCAAAACCAGCCAAAGTTGCAGCGCAAGCGACGACAAATTTAGTAAAAGTAATTATAATAACTGCTACGATAGTAACAATCTGAATAGCTAAGATTAAAACGGTAGTAATAATAGGTTCAACGATAGTAATAATGATTACGATTACAACGACAACACGTTTAAACAGAACGACCAAAACTACGACATGAATTACAGAGGATACGATAAATAAAATAATAATAATTATAGTAACGGAAACAATTAGAACAATTAAGGCTTTTATGAAAATAAAGACATATTAAACAGAAGCAATTGTAATTATTATAATTATATTGGTACTAGGAACAACAATGGAAATTTTAATTTTCAAGACAGAGGGCCTTCGTACAAAAAAAAATCAGCCTCTAAACAAAACGGCCAACTAACACATAAAATTTTTAAACTGACAGTATGCTCGCCGTGGCTTTTAAACGCTAAATGGAATACAGCAGTAAAGGAAGAAGAGAAAAGTATGCCAATGAAACAGGTAAAGACAGCAGGTAACAGGCAGGAGTCGCCAGGAGAAAAGCATGCTGAGTCACGTGTTACTAACGATGCAAACGCAGGTGACAAAGCACGTATACGTAACACGAAGAAAGTGCAATATAAACTAGACACTGACACTATGGGCATACATAATTATAATAACTGCATCGAGAACACATTGCTAACGCAAGGCTCTGAAAGTAAACATGAAGAAGAATTCCTTCGCAAAGAAGAAGTAAAAATATCAAGTGCAGGACACAAACCATCCTAAGTACCTTTAAACAGCCCCAGGGTACAGGTATATTTTACCTAATGTTAGGCAGATTCCACTGCTCAAATTTAAACTATAGAAAGTAGTTTTTCCACAGCAGACACGCTCCTAAACGTAAAGGGCAAAGATAAAGGTTTGATAACTGTCGTGACACATGGCACACGCTGCACGTTGGTAACAATTGAAATACCTTTAAACAGTATTAGTGCAACTTTGCATGTAGTCCCCGATAACTTCCGTATTGAAGCAGAAGGCATAATTAGCTGGGACACGTTTAACTTACATGACGGCTTCATAAGTGCTAAAAGAAAAGTACTTATATTAAACTAAGTGGAAGACAAAAAAATTATAGTAACAAAGATGCACAATTGACTAGCCAGAGAGCAAACCTGCAAGCACGGCTTAAAGAAATATTAAAATTCATTGACACATCAAGCTGTAAGCTTTCTAATTAAGTTTAACCTCTCTCTATAATTTAGGAAAAAAATTGGAGTTCAAACACATACATCTTGATGGCTAATATTTTCAAGTTTCTTATTGTAAATACTGGTAGTGACTCCTTACCTACAGCTAATAATAAAAATTGAGAGGACGACTCTAACAAACAGAAACCTTCAGATAATATTGAAGAAAATCTTCAGAGAAGTAGTAACGACCAACGTGTTAGGAATCCGTATGTATTAGATTGGAAAAAAAAAAGGAAACAGTGGAAAAGAGAACCAGAGAATACGGAAACCGAAGAAAAAGGAAGAAAAAAAAACAAAGGGGGAGGCCAATGAAAAACGTATTATGCCCTACCTAGACCTCCACTGCCACTGAACACTAACACCACACGGCTTAGAAACACCCTTTTTTTAAATTTTGCACCGAGAAAAAAAGCACCCGTTTATGTATACAGACACTTTAACCTTTAAAACAATAACGGACAGTTTTTATAACACAGAACCGATTGATAAACTATGCAAGAGAAGGTATATACTTGATGTAACGTGATAGCTCTAAAAAGCGAGGATAATTTAGTAGGTAACGTTAGACGTACTAACGTAAGCAGAGTATCAACGATAAGAATTTATATAAGAGCACATTTCGAAGATACTACATTAAAATTTGATATCAAGAAATGAATAAAATCACTCAAGATACTAGTTAAAATAAATAAACTAAAATTATTAGAGTTGATACGTGATCTCGCGATTCTCAACATAAACCAACGGACTTACTTCGTTGAGCAGTTCAAAGAGATCTTTCAAATCCTAAAAGTTACAGCACCAATTCACCTAAATACCTTAACTATGCCACCACTCGATTAAAGGTACAAAGCAATGAAAGAATACTACGAGTCCACAATCGGGAAGCAAAAGAGCATGAATGAAAGCTTTAAGAGATTGGCAAAAGATTTTCATTGGAGATATATAAGACTGGATGTCAGGCAATTCATACGCGGCTGCCCGTCATGTCAAACGAAAAAAATGGTACAAGTTAAAATGAGATAAGTCATGTTTATAAGAGACACTCGAAGCAAACCATTTAAAAATATATTAATAGATTTCTACAGATCGGTTATTAAACTGTCGCATGAAGAAAATACACATATTTAATATATTTAAGATTGGCTAGTAAAATATATATTGTACTAGCGCCAGTACAACGTGCAACTATCGAAGACACGATAAAAGCAATAATAAATAAATTTATTGCATATTTTGGAGCCCCAGAAAAACTATTGTCTAAGGAAAAAACTCACTTTATATACAAGATAATGTAAGAATTAGCCAGGTTATGTAAAATAGAACAACTTGACAGCACAGCATTCCACCTGTAAAAATGGCACAACGGAACGCATGCATCACGTCTTTTCAAAATTCTCAAAATCACATCTGGACAAAACTAAAGAATGGTTTGAGCTACTCCCACTATGCATGATAGCCTATAGTACAGCTAAACATGAATCGACAAATTTTATGCCATACAATCTTATATTCAGGCAATGAGTAAGACTCCCAACAAGTCTTGAGTCTTCATAGTGGAGCGAAACGTACACCAACTTATTTGGAAAGGTAACATAGTCACTCACCCAATCGTGAACAATAGCTGCAATGACACAAACACAAAATAAATACAGATCTTAATTTATGGAAGGATAGATGGTTTATATATTAAAAGAACCGTTCAAAGAGAAGTACGACGACCATTTTGAAGGACCACATAAAATAACGGGCATGGCCTACAAAAATCATCATGTGAAATTACGAAAGGGCAACAATATACGTGTAGCGCATGTGGATGAGATTGAAAAAGCGTGTAGACTAAGATCCCCCAACCCAGCAGAAAACAAAAACGGAAATGAGCAGGGTACTACTGAACAAGCAAGTCAGAGCGGCACTTTGTCAGCGCTCAAGGATCCGCATCGGCTGACTGCCATGTCGCTTTGACGATCATGTTTCGTTGGTACAGTGCTACAAGTGCCTTCAGTTTGGTCACATCGCGAGGAACTGTAGCGCTGCTGCTCGCTGCGGGTTCTGTGCGGAAGAGCATGAGTCTAAAGATTGCATCCGAAAGAACGCGGTACGCGGTGCCAACTGCCTCGCGAGTAAGTTGACAATCACTTCACCCGCAGCCACGGATAGAGGTAAATGCCCACTACTATGCAAACGTATTGAGCGAATCATATCATCGATCGATCATGGCGCCCTATAGTGCCACTGCTATTACGATTGGTCATGTGAATGCGCAATCACTTGAGCCTCACTACCTGGATGTGAGGCAGTTAATCACCGATCATGCCCCTCATATTCTGGCCATGAGCGAGTCTTGGTTAAAACCCGAAAGACACTCCAATATTCTTGATGTGCCGGGCTACTACTTGCTACGCAAGGGTATACAGGGGAAATCGGCGAGGTTGTAGCAGCGTACGTGAGTGATTCATGTCACAGTGAAATTGTTGCTCGCTCTCTGTTTCAGCAGCACGGCCAGGTAAGACTGGATTACATGCTTGTGAAATTGCGATTTAGCAACACCTCTATTCTATTAGGAATAGCTTACAGCCCCTCCAAAAGTGGTTACTGGTCGGACGTAGAGGAAGCCTTTCTGAACTGCGGCCACGCGTGTGACTTCTCTCTACTGGTTGGCAATCTCAACATTGACTGGACCACGGACTCCGCGCCAAAAAGAAAACTCTTCGGCTTCTTCAATACGTTTGGCCTTGAGCCTCTGCCATTTGGCCCTACCCATCACACAAAATCTTCTCACACTACTATTGACTACATTTGTGTCAGTGAACGGTCCAGGGTCATCACGAGCGCTCAATTCAGAGTACCGTCAATCTCCGGGCATGATGCGTTAATGTCGGCGTTCGATTTTCCGCCACCTGAACCGTCAGTTAGAAGCATTTATCGCCGAGACTTCACCTCATTTAATGCCGAGGATTTTAAGCTGGATCTTTCTGCCATCCGATGGGACACATTACATATGCTGGGTTCGGTGAACGACAAAGTTGACTTCCTCACCAACACTCTGACAAAGCTCTATGATCGACACGCCCCTTATAGAACTTACACGCCCAGTAAACTGCCCACACCTTGTTTAAGTCTGGAAATCAAGTCTATCATTGCCAGGCGCAATAGAGCTAGGGTTGTATAGAGAAGAACAGGTAGAAAGACATTTTTACTGGACTTCAAACAGCTGCGAAACCAGGTAAAAACTAAGGTATGCAATGCCGGTACGGCGCTTATCAAGGTGGTCGATAGTGTGCGTCAGGCCATTGATAGGAGGGATGTCACGTTGATGATCTGTGTGGATTTTGAAAGAGCTTTTGCCCTGGTGAACATCAACCTTTTGGTGGGTAAGCTCTTGCAGCTTGGCTTCGCTCGTCCGGCATCGGGATGGATTCGCTCTTTCTTGGAGGGTAGAACTCAGGCAGTTGTCTCTCCGGATGGCACCAGCTCCCATCTGACCAGGACTGCTGGGGTTCCGCAGGGGTGCTTACTCAGTCCTCTGCTGTTTGCGCTCTTCATCAATGATGCGCTTTCAGTCTTGCGCCACTGTAACTGCCATCTATATGCTGACGACCCCACCATTTGGAGGAGTGGTCTGTTTGAGGAGGCTACTCGTATTGTCAACGAGGCCAATTCCGATCTTGAGGCTTTGGCGGGCTGGGCCCAATCGAATTGTCTACGAATAAAACCCAGCAAAACTCAGGCCTCCTGGCTGGCCTGTAGAAATTTTATTGGTCGTATGCAGGTAGATTTTGTGCCGCCGGTCCGCATTGGAGGTTGCGCTGTCGTGTCCCAGGACTGTTTGAGGATATTGGGTGTTTCTATTGATAGCACTCTGTCGGAAGCTCGGCAGACTTGCGCTCCTGTCAGGAAGTTCTATGCGGCCTTAATACGTCTGAGAAAGTGTAGTGATTTTTTGCCTCGTTCAGTTAGACTTCTGCTTGTTAAAGCATATTATTGCCATACCTTGATTACTGTCCTAATTTGTTTCTGGATCTGTCTCTTGAACTCAGTACCAAGCTACGTCGTTGCAAGAATGCTGCGCTTCGTTTCATCACGGGCATTAGGATATATAAGCATAATACCCCAGCCTACAGGATGCTTAACTTGCCCAGCTACTTTTTCTTCATCCCTCTGGCAGCCTAGGATCCAAGAGACGCTTCAAATTGGATTTGATCATACCGCATGCTCGCACTGAGTATTACAAACACTCCTTTTCAGTGCACATCACGAAACTTTGGAATAACCTGCCTATGACTATTAGAAGACACTTTAATGACCCTGGCTTCAAGATTCTACTGTGAAAGCATCTATCTGCCTCGTAACTGGATGAACCATGACTTTGCTGGGTGCTTGGAATTTTCGTGTGTGATATTGTTCTAGTGTTCTCCGTTTGACATCATGTGCTTTCTGTCTAATACTATGCTTAGTTTGCTTCTTTGCTGTACGGTGTTATTTTGTTCGTTTGCCACAATCTATCATTATTTATTAGTGTGTTCTTTAATCATTTTAGTTACCTAATGTACAAACGCATACATTATTCATTTGATTTTATACATTTTTAACTATTTATTTTATTTGGTTTGTTCACAGTAAATCTCATTTATTAGCACTTAATAAATCTGTTACGTAACCAGGCGTCATATAAAGGCATAATGTTTGCTCTACTTATTATGTTTATTTTTAATTATTCTTATTTTATTTTTAATTGTTTTGTTCTGCATTCCAATTTGTATTTATCATACACATTTGACTCTGTACCAGTAGTGACTGCAATTATGTAGCCGTAATACATAGGACCTCCGCGTCCTTAGTACTAAATAAATAACTCTAACTCTAACTCTAACAAGCAAGATATAAGACAAGGGATATTCTTAAGTACTTTAGGAGCGGGAACCAGCGTGTAGATCAGCTTCCCCTGAGTCAAAATCCGTTTACAGAATAATTTTTTAACAATTATTCATTAAGTAAATGGATTTACAAAAAAGCTGAATTTCAGCGTGTTTAAAACGCCAATTTTAATGGTGCGGGCTGCCATGGAGAGCAGTGTCATCGATCGCAACAACATAGCAACAAACCTCTAAGTCGGTAAACAAAGTCTGAATAGATCCCCTTGTGGGCAGGAGATGGCGCTCAAATGTGATTAAAAGAGTAAAAACGTGTAGCTATAAAATTATAAAAAGAAGATAAAGGGTTAAGTATCAGAAACGTAAAAACCAATGAATAAGCGTACAAATAGGTTACTTAGTTAACCGGAAATATTATTGTGAGATCATTTTACATACGATGAAATTGACAATGACGATAAAGATGATGATGATAATAATAAAGATAATAAACATGATAATATAATATTAAAAAAAAGATGAATTCTAAACAACATTAATTGTAATAATCAATACTTATAATAAATACAAATGTTTAACTTAAGCAGCTATCAGGTGGAACTTGGGCCGCACTTGGGTAGTACTTGAGCAGTGGCGCTTGAACGGTACTTAGTGGGCACTTTGGCGGCACTTGGGCGGAATTTTAGCAGCGGCACTTAGGCGGTACTTTGTTGGCATTATGGCAGAATTTGAGCAGCGGAACTTGGGTGGTACTTGGGCAGCAGTTGGGTGGTACTTTGGCGGTACTTTTTCAGCACTTGGACATAATTTGAGCAGCGGCACTTGGGCAGTACTTGGGCAGCATATGGGCCGTACTTTGGCGGTACTTTGTCGGCACTTGAGCAAAATTTGAGCACCGGCACTTGGGCTGCACTTGGGTGGTACTTTGTCGGCACTTGGGCATAATTTGAGCAGTGACACTTGGGCGGTACTTGGGCGGTACTTGGACAGCACTTTGGAGGCACTTGGGCAGAATTTAAGCAGCGGCACTTGGGCGTTACTTTGTCGGCACTTTGGTAGAATTTGAGCAGCGGCACTTGGGCGGTACTTGGGCAGCAGTTGGGCCGTACTTTGGTAGTACTTTGTCGGCACTTTAGCATAATTTGAGCAGCAGCACTTGGGCAGCATTTGGGCGGTATTTTGTCAGCACTTGGGCATAATTTAAGCAGCGACACTTGAGCGGTACTTGGGCGGTACTTTGGTGGCACTTGAGCAGAAGTACAGCCTAAGTGCCACTGATCTTATTCTAACCGAGTGCCGACAAAGTACCGCCCAAGTGCCACCCAAGTGCCGCTGCTCAAATTCTGCCCAAGTACCATCCAAGTGCCACCTAAATCCTGCCACGTGCTGCAACTCCAATTCTGCATAAGTGCCAACAAAGTACTGCCAAAGTACCACCCAAGTGCCGAAAAAGTACCGCCCAAGTGCCACCTTAATACTGCCACGTGCTGCAACTTTAAATCTGCCTAAGTGCTACCAAAGTACCGCCCAAGTGCCACCTAAATACCGCCACGTGCTGCAACTAAAATTCTGCCCAAGTGCAGACAAAGTACCACTAAAGTATCACTCAAGTGCCGCCCAAGTGCTACTGCTCAAATTATGCCCAAGTGCCGACAAAGTACTGCCAAAGTACCACTCAAGTTCTACCCAAATACCGCCCAAGTGCTGCTGCTCAAATTATGCCAAAGTGCCGCCAAAGTACTGCCCAAGTGCCACCTGAATACCTCCACGTGCTGCAACTCAAATTCTGCCCAAGTGCCGACAAAGTACAGCCAAAGTACCACCCAAGTGCCACCCAAGTACCGCCCAAGTGCTGCTGCTCAAATTATGCCAAAGTACCGACAAAGGACCACCTAAGTGCCGCTGCTTAAATTCTGCTCAAGTGCCGCCAAAGTACCAATCAAGTACCGCTTAAGTGTCGCCCAAGTGCTGCTGTTTAAATCATGCCAAAGTGCCGACAAAGTACTACCCAAGTGCCGCTGCTTAAATTCTGCTCAAGTGCACCCAAAGTACTGATTAAGTACCGCTCAAGTGCCGCCCAAGTACCGCCCAAGTGCCGCTGCTCAAATTCTGCCAAAGTGCCGACAAAGTACCGCCAAATTACCACGTAAGTGCCGCCAAAGTACTGCCTAAGTGCCGCTGCTCAAATTGTGCCCAAGTAACGCCCAAGTGCCGCTGCTTAAATTCTGCCCAAGTGCTGACAAAGTACCGCCAAAGTACCACCCAAGTGCCGCTCAAGTACCGCCCAAGTGCTGCTGCTATTATGCTAAAGTGCTGACAAAGTACAACCTAAGTACCACCTAAGTGCCGACAAAGTACCGCCCAAGTGCCGCCCAAGTGCCGCTGCTCAAATTCTGCCCAAGTGCCGCCAAAGTACCGCCCAAGTGCCACCTTAATACGGCCACATGCTGCAACTAAAATTCTGCCCAAGTGCCGACAAAGTACAAAGTACTAGCCAAGTGCCGCCCTAGTGCTGTGGCTCGAATTATGCCCAAGTGCCGACAAAGTACTGCCAAAGTACCACCCAAGTGCCATCCAAGTACCGCCCAAGTGCTGCTGCTTAAATTATGCCAAAGTGCCGACAAAGTACCGCCCAAGTGCCATTGCTTAAATTCTGCTCAAGTGCCGCCAAAGTACTGATCAAGTACCGCTCAAGTGCCGCCCAAGTACCGCCCAAGTGCCGCTGCTAAAATTCTGCTTAAGTGCCGACAAAGTACCGCCAAATTACCACGTAAGTGCCGCCAAAGTACTGCCCAAGTGCCGCTGCTCAAATTATGCCCAAGTGCCGCCCAAGTGGCGCTGCTCAAATTCTGCCCAAGTGCCGACAAAGTAGCGCCAAAGTACCACCCAAGTGCCGCCAAAGTACTGCCCAAGTGCCGCTGCTCAAATTATGCCCAAGTGCCGCCCAAGTGGCGCTGCTCAAATTCTGCCCAAGTGCCAACAAAGTAGCGCCAAAGTACCACCCAAGTGCCGCCCAAGTACCGCCCAAGTGCTGCTGCTCAAATTATGCTAAAGTGCCGACAAAGTACCGCTTAAGTGCCGCTGCTTAAATTCTGCTCAAGTGCCGCCAAAGTACCGCCAAATTACCACGTAAGTGCCGCCAAAGTACTGCCCAAGTGCCGCTGCTCAAATTATGCCCAAGTGCCGCCCAAGTGGCGCTGCTCAAATTCTGCCCAAGTGCCGACAAAGTAGCGCCAAAGTACCACCCAAGTGCCGCCAAAGTACTGCCCAAGTGCCGCTGCTCAAATTATGCCCAAGTGCCGCCCAAGTGGCGCTGCTCAAATTCTGCCCAAGTGCCGACAAAGTACGGCCAAATTACCACCTTAGTGCCACCCAAGTACTGCCCAAGTGCCGCTGCTCAAGTACTACCCAAGTGTGGCCCAAGTTCCACCTGATAGCTGCTTAAGTTAAACATTTGTAGTCATTATAAGTATTTATTATTATTATTAATGTTGTTTTCAATCTATATTTTTTTTCTATTTTATATCATCATGTTTATTATCTTTATCATTATCATCATCATCTTCATTGTCATTGTCAATTTCATCGTATGTAAAATGATCTCACAATAATATTTCGGGTTAACTAAGTAACCTTTTTGTACGCTTATTTATTTGTTTTTACGTTTCTGATACTTAGCTCTTTATCTCCTTCTTATAATTTTATAGCTACACGTTTTTACTATTTTAATTACATTTGAGTGCCATCTCCTGACCGCTAGGGGATCTAGTCAGACTTTGTTTACCGATTTAGAGGTTTGTTGCTATGTTGTTGCGATCGATGACACTGCTCTTCATGGCAGCCAGCGCCATTGAAATTGGCGTTCTAAGCACGCTGAAATTTAGCACTTTTGGAAATCTATTTACTTAATGAATAATTGTTAAAAAATTATTGTGTTAACGGATTTTGACTCAGGGAAAGCTGATCTACACGCTGGTTCCCGCTCCTCAAGTACTTAAGAATATCCCTTCTACTCTCTCACAGCATCCAGGTGAGCCACAAGAGTGCAACAAATTAAATGGAAAGAATTTATACAATAACTGATAACTGCGTAATCAAGAGCCATTTAGACAGTTAACCTGCCTCCTTCTGAAAAAACAGTATTAATAAAATACGTACAAAAATTTGTTTTGGCTTTTTTCGTGGCCCTTAGTCGTGTCACGAAAGAATATGCATCGACAGAAGCAGGTAAACAAGTAAAAACGCCAAGGAAAAAAAAACGAATACAAATACATGCACACGAGTAAGAGTGAGGAATGATAACAATAACATACGAAGGATATGAAAACAAAACGTAAAGCATACAAGACATGCACGTAGCATTTTATAACGAAAAATAAAAAAAAAATCAATAATGAGAATAGTAAAAAAAATAATCTTAATAACAACAATAAAAGAAACAATTACGATAAAATTAACAATAAAATATTACAGGTGCCGTTACCAAAGCAAGAACGAGGCATTACGTTAACAAAAATTATATAACATGTATAAAAATAACAAAAACTAAGCTGTGAGTATCAAATATGCAGGGTTAAACAGATGGACGAAAAAAGATTGCAAGGCAGAAAGAAGTCTAAGAAAAATTGGATCAGATTTTAGGTAACGCAAACTCAATGTCATTATCGCTGGACACCGTAATCCCCTAAAGCAATCTCATCTACGGACTTTGAAGACCACCCTTACATTTTTCTAAGATAACCTGAGAGCACTCCCTTATCCCTAACAATTCCACAAATATCCTTTCCTAGGCCCGTACCTGGAGCAGTTAAAAGCAATTCTCGTAATCCAACGGAGGTCCATGGATTGCGCAGTGAATTCTCTTAGCTAAGACTAGTATCCAGGAAAAAACAAAACAAGTAACGCATTAAAATCCACGAAAAAAAAAAAAAAAAAAAAAAAAAAAAAAAAAAAAAAAAAAAAACATACCGAATCACCTATACGCTAGGATAACATTCCAGAAATAAACAGCAATGTTGCTAAAAATAACAACTCTGGCTGAAATGAACGGGCCCAGCAACTCAGATAACCTAAAAGCACTCCCTTATTCCCAACAATTTCACAAATATCCTTACCTAGGCCCGCACCTGTAGCATTTGCAAGCGATTCTCGTAACCCAACGGAGGTCTATGCATTGCCCAGTAAATTCCCTAAACTAATACTAGTATCCAGGAGAAGACAAAACATGTAACGCATTAAAATCCACGAAAAAAAAAAAAAAAAGAAAAAAACATACCGAATCACCTATACGCCAGGATAACGTTTTAGAAATAAACAGCAATGTTGCTAAAAATAACAACTCTGGCTAAAACAAACGGGCCCAGCAACTCAGCATGTAGGATACACCAAAGATCTGAGAAAATTACACTATAAGCAAACCACCAGCATAATGCATGAAACGAACAAAAAAAAGTATGAAATTAAGAATGACATTATTATGTAGTGATAACTTATTACTTCATGTAGAAGAAAAATTGATCTCGTAATTCATCGTATAGCTCATATGTAAATAAAAATAAGAAAAGAAGAAAAAGTAAAAGAAATACATAAAAGCGATGACGTACCATAAGTTACGTAGACTTAACTATTTTGTCTGAGGGATGTGCGCAAACATTAACAAAAATATACACACATAAAATCCAGAAAAATAAGCAAGTTAAAAAAACAGGAACATAGTGCTTAAATCTACCTTTTTTTCCTTAGCAAGAAATAATATGCAACACAAACAACATAACACGACTACTTCTCTATCACAAACATATAGATAAGGAAGGAATTCGCCACCTAGGATGTCAGCGTGGCGTTGCAGCTTTGGACGTGTTTCGTCCGACAGCACATGGCCATGGGTTAGTGTGTGCGCTCTCGCCAGCCTGAGCTCAAAAGTTATGAGGATAAAGAAAAGAAGTGATAGAAAAGGAAGGACGAAGCAAAAAAGCAAAGAAGAAAAAAGCTAGCGATGCGAGAGCGAAAGGACTAGGCTTATGCATTTCTGTACTGAGAAACCAACGTTACAATTTATTTAAAAAATACAGTACTACTTAAATAAAAAAAATAATGAAACGAAAAACAAGCAGAAATGTATATGCGGATATTAACGAAAATATCCAGCCTTCTTTTCCTATTTTAATGAAAGAAAAACTTGTTTGTAGGCACACCTTTGAGATAAGGCTTATTTTACTTGCAATGACATGTTCTACAAGGAAAAAATTTTTAACACGAGATTTAGTGAGTAAGTGCCTTTTTCCGCGTTTTACATGTGCAAACTATATCTATATCTGTTACGTATGTGAATATATTATTACCTTGAAAATCCTAAAAAAAGGGTGTCACGCTTACTAAGCCTCGTGTTCAAAATTTTTTTCTTATAGTACATGGCATTACGAGTTAAATGAGCCCTATCTTAAAAATGTGCTTAAAAAAAGTTTTTCAATTAGAATGGGGGACAATAGTGTCATATTTTTTGTGGACTTCCTTATATAGCACTTATTCATCAAGAATAAATAACCATAATTATAAATTTTTTACTGTAATTTGGAAAAGTTGACCTTTGGCTCCCTTTTTTGCAATGCACCCCAATGTCTAAAAGCAAGATAAATGTTGAATAATTTTTCTTAAAGACTTAAAACTTTCCACTTATTAGCTTCGCCCTCATTTATGTTTTAATGCAAGAAAGTATGAGCAAATGTTAATTATAACATAGCAAAATGTTTTTGCTGTTCCACTTAAAAAAAAATAGTAAAAAGGTGCATTGCAAGAATGATAACCACTTTTTACGTTAAAGACCTTTATTCAAGATTCCACATTACTAAGGCAAAGTTGCTCGTGACGTCCTTTTTAAGTTTCGTCGTGTACTTCTCCAGTTGTTGCCCCGTCTTTTGCCCAGATTTTGCTTTAGTGCCTTGATTCATGTCTTGCTGGACCTTGTTTAACCTTGCTCTCCGTCCATTGGTGCAATCTACTAGAATAGGCTTGTTGTTACCAAGGTATATCATGAATACGTTTGAATTTCAACAGCGTTGATCCAATAGACTTACTTGCGAATGTGCTTATGTGTACTGTGCAGTATTTTGTCATCTCTGTTGTTAGTGTAGTTTAGTATTCCACACATATTTTCCCATTTAATTGTACAGGGACGCCGTTTTTTTACATTTATACTCTCACTTCTCTCATCACTTAGTCTTCTTTTATTGTATTCTGTGGGTATAACAATATTAATTGTGTATGCGCTCTTCCTTATACTATCATTTTTTATGGAATTGTGACAAACTGGGCATCTGCTTAAGACTACCTTACAAAAAGTATTGTTTTGCATACAAAATGTTACATTTGTAATAAAAAATTACGTTGTTTAACATAGAGCTTTTATTTATTAACCTCACAAACGCTGAGTAATTAGTTATTTGAAAAAGAAATTTTTTTACAAATTTCTGATAACCAGTGTAAAAAAGACGTTAACTGAATCCCCAAATACAGTTGAACGACTTGCAGTGCCTCTATCTAATTATTTTTTTATTCATTAACTTTTTGTGGTGTAACAAAGGATACTCCTTTCTTTAATATAACAAAACTTAACTTTACCGTCATTACGTATTTCGCAGGAAAGCGAATTTTTTCTTGTCTTTATTCTATGGACTGTGCCCCTGATACGGTCAAGCGACTCCTGGCACTCATTTCCGTCTGCTTATTATTTTGATTATCATTATTTTAATAGCAGCAGTTACTATGTATTATGATTGTCAATTAATTTTTTTTTTTTTTTTTTTTTTTTCTTACACAATTTAACACAATTTCACTTTTTTAATATTACATATTTTAAAAGAAAACATTTTTTGATTCGTTGTCCCATTTCATGGACTGCAATTCCCGATACAACTTAGTGACTTGTGAAGCTTACACTTGTTTTCTTGCATATTTTCATCATAATTCATGGCCAACGGCAAGTCTAACACGTGTCTAGAGATCTGAAGTCACTTATCTGCTCAAGTATGTACTACAAGTGTAGTCTGTACTATTACCAATTCTCGTGTCTTTTTCAAAATCCTTTGTTATACTGTAATAATTCTATCTTAGTAGCGGGGAACCACTTTATAGGAACCACTGTTAGTGATCTACTGTGAACCCTGATTTCTGCGTACGTGAACGTGTTTAAGTCCCTGTGCTCAATACCTGTTCGAACTTTATTTATGCTATATTAATAAATATTTATTCAAGTATATTACCGTATGTACTGTACTCTTTCTTTTATCGTTGTCCTTTTCAGGAACTGTCTTGAGCTGCAAGTGTGGCTTTATTTTATATAAAAAGTATGTAATCATAATCGTAAGCTTAGCTCTCTTGCTTTTTTTATATTCTATAATTATCATTGTTTATTTAAGTATTTTTGTCAATAAAAGTATTTTGTCATGCTTAAAAGTTCTGTATCACATATAAGTTTCATTACCTTGTCACTTATTTTACATTAACCTTATGCTCACACATGAGTTGCCCGTTAAGTTTGTAAGTAGTTGCTTTTTAAATTGTGCACTCGATCTTGCTTGTGGAGTTATGTAACATATTTGAGAACACTGTAGGGTCAGATAATTTAATGAATGGTTGCCTTATATTTAACTTGTGTTTTTGTTCAACACGAACTTAGAGGTATGAATCAAAAAAAAATTTTTTATGACAATGAATCCACATTCACGTTTTGACCTATGTCGTACATTTTTCTGGTATTTTTCATCCTTACATTTTCTACCTATATATTTTTCTGGTACTCCTCCTCTTTTGTACTTTATGGAGTTAGATTAAGGAAAAGGATTATATGGGTGTTTTTTTTTTATTTTTCTTCTTAATACCGTAGACGCATTTTCTAACTTGGCTGGCTGCTTTTTTTTGTTTGTTCTCTTACACTAACAGAGCTTCTGTTTTTTCTCTCTGATGTCTAGAAAAACTCTTGAAGCATAGCTTAAACACTATTCATGTAAGAACAAAATTTCTTGCACCAGGAAAAGTTCCGTGTGCAAATTTCATGGGTACAATTTTGCAGGAGCAGCTCGAGTGCGCTGTTGCGCAATGTCGTCATGTAAGTAATAGCTGATGTGATTACAAGCGCCCTCTTCATTATTTCTGTTAAGCATGTAGGTTGTAGTAGATCCATATGCATTCTCGTTAATACTGCTACCCCTATTTGAACGAGGGTAGCTTGGTAACGTGATCCTTTGATGGCCAAATCCTTAGAAAACACTGTCGCACTCTGGATGGGGTTGATTATTTCTCTTGATAGTTGACCAATGATCTGGATACATTATTATTAAATTTTCTTACATAAACAATTAAGTTCTGGTCTACGTAGTTTTTGCAAAATTAGGCTTTTTTAAAGATGGACGGTCCAAAGAACAGTCTGTTTGTTGCCTTGAATGTGAAAGTAAATTCAATTTTCTAATGGCGACTGTGTGTATCGTCTCAGGCGTTCTGATTGTCAGCGGATCATGACGGCAGAAGTAGGATTTTTTCTGATGCAGGAAGATGGAAGAAGAAAAGAAAAGAAGGTTCAAGCTCTTGTACTCGACGTAGGCTTATCGGCCTTTTAAAAAATAAATTTTTTTTCTGCGATTACCTTATTTACTTTACTTTTATCTCTTCATGCTCCTCTCTACCTAACAAAAATTGCTGGAATAGGTTTCTCTTGAACGATCACAATGTCGATGGGTTACAAGAAAAATTGTAATTTGTTGATTTTTATTCATTTGCTTATTTTACATCATTATTTTTTGTTAACCCCTTGCATGAATTTATTTCAATCCACTTATTCATCTTAGCCTCAATGTAAATATTTAATTTAATAAATTTTTTTTGTTTTTCATTATCTGTAAAACATTTATCGGTCTTTTAAGTCAATTCTACACCTGATGGAGTATGTCTCTCAATTAGAGAGTACCACACACACCCCTCATCCACTTTGTTTTTCTTTTTTTGTCTTTTTTGTTAATGTTATGCAAATTCTAATATACATTAATGTTCATCATACTTTGTTCATGCGTATGTCCCCATTATAGATAGTTTTTGTTCTCTGAGCTTGCGTATCTAACCATAACATATGCATAATTTCGTTTGCATCACGTTGGGGGGCCATGAAAAATTTTATCATGAATTTAATTTGTTTTTCTCTTTTGTTACATTTTTCGTTACATCTAAGGGCCATAAGGGTTTGGAGTAAAGTCTGTACTTTCCTATTCCTTACCATGTTCGCATTTTATGGTGGATCCTTCACTGATCTATCGTTTTTGATTTTATCTACATGCGATACTCTTCTTCCGTCGCCTCTCTGTAGTTTTACATATTTGTTAATATAATCAATACCTGTTATTTCATAAGGCCCTTATATGATAAGTTGTATTTTTTTAGTAATGGCTCTTTTAAGCACATAAACTATTCCTCCTTCCAACAAACATCTTGTATTCAGTTTTCGATCATAGTAATACTTTGGTTGGTACATCACCTGAACTTGGTTCGTTGTGGCAATCGTTTTCATGTACGTCAGTGTCTGAGCTAACTCTTTAAAATGTTTGTTTAAAGTCTTGCCCTTCAAAGCAGTTTAGTACGAGATTGTGTTCTTGCTTTTGTCCAAAAACGACTGTGTACGGCGAGTATCTCATACTCTGATGTTCCACTATGTTGTATAAGTGCATGCGTATCGGTAAATTTTTATACCAGTGATTATTTTGTTTGACGTAGGCCTTGATATACTCAATAAAAACATAATGCATACTTTAGATGGCATCATTAAGTTGTGAGTGGAACGCTGTGATACCCATTTTATCTATTACAAACAACTTTGCATGTTTATCTATGCTTTTTTTAATAAAATGGGTGCCTGGATCGCATAATAAATCTTCTGGTGGCCCAAAATACGCTGTATAGTTATTTGTAATCAATCTTACTATTTTTACTGCTGTTTCCCTTTTAACAGATGCAAAGACGATAAATTTTGTTAGCTTATTTTGCATAGATAGTATTTGTGTGTACCAATTCGCTAAGAGTTTACTGATGGCCTCGTAATAGTATATACGAATCTTTTCAAACTGTTTACTTGGTGTGTTCGTGATAAACATGGCTTGTATCGTTGGGATTCGGATCAAATTTTTCGTTTGGCACGATGCGCATTCAAGCATGATTCTTCTAACACCTGGGCGCATGCTCCTCGACTAGTAGTCCTTGGAAATCTTGTTAAATGTTTTATTCATCCTTCTATATCCACCTATTACCACATCGTGGTGATCTCTAATGACTTTAAATAATGAATCTGCTAGTGAAATAACAAGACTATTCATGTTAATTACTGCTGCTAGTCAAATATCTCTAAACACTTTTTTAAAGGTATCGACAAAGTATCCTAACTGGGTTAGTTTAACGATCCCGATTGTTTCTATTTTATTTGCTACTATGTCCTAAATGAAAGCCTTTATACATTTTTTAATAATTGACTTCAACGCTGTATTTTTGAAATGTTTCTTTACATCTACGTGCATAGTTTTAATTTTTCTTGTATTTGTCACCTTCGCTACCTTACACTTCTTTCTTCTTGTTCATGCATGTTAGATTAATGTATCCTCTCACATACAGCATACCTCTAATCTCTGTAATAAGTACTGCTTCCCTAAATGTCATAAGCACTATATTGTCTCAATATTTGAATGAGTGGCCCTTAATATTGCTTAATTTTTGTAAAAGGGGTAAGTCTTTTCCCTATTTTGTGCATTTAGTGGTTTTCCCATTGGTAGACTTTTCTGTGAACTCTATATTTTTCCATCAGTAGTGATTGTATGACATTGTCAGCATTATTTCTGCCCTTTTTTTCGTAAAGTGGGTTATTAACTCGTCGATTTGCTCTATTTCTTTCTCTACTAAAGTTTCGAGCTTCTTGTCATTGCTGCTTGTACGTAGTCCGTTTCCTTTCAGTTTTACTGTATTCTTACTTGCATCTGCTGCTTTTTGGAGAAGATCTTTCTCCTTTTCTGAATGTCACTTGTCTTTTTCCTGCTTGCCGTTATCTACTAATTGCTTGAACTAAAACCAACGCTCTCACTCGTTAGTTTTCTTACTACTGCTGTGACTTTTCTATAGTGAACCTACTCCTAAATCACGTCCTGTATTCACCGCACTAAAAACTTTTTTGTTATACCTTAAAATGCATAGAAATGCCTGTAATATGACGTTTAAGATATAAAGGTTGTATGGGTATACAGAAAAATAAAAAAGTACTTTAACAGTAAAGTGTGGCGTCCGAAGCAAGGTATCCTAAATCCAACGTCATTTTTGCAGAATTTCTGTTGGAGCAAGCATTAAACAACAAGCAGTACAATAAAAAAATCAACCCCATTTTTTACCATAGCGCTAGCAATCATAAGCACTGGAATTGACACAAAGTAAAGAAGCCAAATCGAAAAAAAAAACATACTTCAAATGACTCATCTACTAGTAAATGTCGCGAAGGAAAATTGTGTGTATAGGACGATTTCCCACATTTCTAGATAACGGTTCTTCTGGTGGGACTGCAAAAAAAAGTTAAGTCTCCTAGCATATAATATAGACAGAGCTATAAAAAAAATCCCCGTTAGATTAAAAAAAAAATCTTTCAAGAACAGTATATTTTGTACGATGTGATTGTATGTACAAAATAAAATTGCACCAACTGAGATAAGTATATGAAAGTTATTAAATATACACACTTAAGTGTAACTATATCCAATGTTGCATTAAAAAATTATGATGGTGCTGTGTATACAACGCAATATTAAAATAATCATCATCATCACCATCATCATTACCATCATTATTATCATCACCAATAATATAATCATCATAATCATTAGTATTACCATCATGATTATAGTTCTTATTATAATCACTATTATCAACATTATTATCATCATAACAATCATCTTAATCATAATTATAATCATAATTATCATGATCATAGTTATCATTTTTGTTATCATAAGTATCATTATCATTATTATAATTATCATTTTCACTATCATAATTATTACTATCAAAATAACTCTTATCATAACAATTATCATTGTCTTTATCATCAATATAATAGTTCTTATCGTTATCATTATTATGATAAGCATCTTTATCATTATCACCATTATTATCAGCATCACCTTTATTATTATCACCATTAGTATTATCATCAGCAGTATCATCATCACAAAAGTCTTCAAAATCATCATCATCATCATACTCAACATCATCATCATCATCATCATCATCGTCATCATCATCATTATTATCAATGTTATTATAATCGCCTTCGTCATTATCATCATTATAAATATCATTACCTTAATTATTATGACTAATATCGTAAAAATCATTATTCACATTACCTAGTTATTATTGTGTTTCTAGC
Source organism: Copidosoma floridanum (assembly GCF_036245765.1). Lineage (NCBI taxonomy): Eukaryota > Metazoa > Arthropoda > Insecta > Hymenoptera > Encyrtidae > Copidosoma > Copidosoma floridanum. The sequence goes on from NW_028321899.1 coordinate 1,238,072, forward strand.
CATTATCATCATAAGTAACACCATAATTATCATGACCATTATAATAAACATTATCATTATAATCATTGCTCTCATTATCACCATTATTATCACCACCATTATCATCATCGTCATCATCGCTTATATCATCATCAATATCATTATAACCATCATCATTATTATTATCATTATTATCATCATCATTATTTTCACCATCATCATAATCAGTGTCATCATTATTATCATAATTGTCATAATTATCAGTCCAGTTTTCATAATTATCACCATCATTATCAGTTACATGATTAACATCATCATCGTCGATATCACCATAATCATTATCAGCATCAACATTATCATTATCATCATCATCATCATCATCACCATCACCATCATCATCATTATCATTATTATCATCGTCATTATCGTCAATATCATTATCAACACCATCATTATCATCATGCTCATCATCATCAATATTATTATTAACATTATTTACTTTATTATCATCGTCACCATTATGATTATTATTATTAGTATGATTATTTTTACTATCAGCATATATTTTATTATACACATTCTTATGAAGAATATTATTACTATTATTATTATTATAACTATCATAAATTTTACTATAATTATTAACATCATCATCATAAGTATTATCATTATCGTCATCATTATTTTTATAATTAGTTTCACTTTTATTATCATTATCATCAATATCATTATTATCATCATCATTGACATTATTAGTATAAAAATTATTATCATCATCAGCATCATCATCATTGTCATCATCATTTTTATTATAAGTATCATCTGCATCATCGTTATTGTTCACGAGGGAAGGGGTTTTATGCTGCTTCCAATCCAGTTCAGTCGTGTAGAGGTGGAAGTGGTTTACGGCAAAAAATAAATGTAACGCTAATGTGCAATAAAAATTTATACAATATATTCACAGTGCTTAAATTATAAAAATGTGCTCAAGTGAGGGCAAGTGGAAAGGAGCTTACTCTGCCACCGCGGTGCGCTAACTAACCCACTATGCTCGCAGAGCAATATTTATAAAGACAAAAGTCGAAGTAGAAACTTCTAGTATAGTAATAAATAAAGGTACAAAAGTAAAGGTAAAACGGTCTCTTGGGCATTGCAAATAAACGCGATGATAAAGGCGTATGATCGGAAAATTACTTTAACTTTAATATAAGAATAACGAACGTGACGCAATTTAAATTTAGAAAAGGTTTGTCAGCAAATATTCAGTTACAAAACTGAACATACCGTCCGCCATACTATGGTTCGGGGTAAACAGAGTTTTAACAATTAGCAGTGCACTTATGTAAAACAAACTTAGAGTCTGTATTTTGAAAATGCCAATAGTGTAATGGACTGGAAAGCGTCCAGCCGAATATGGTGCGCTGGGCCATGAGTGTCCCAGGTAGTCCAATGCGTAAGCCCTCTTGAAGAACTCGTAGAAGCACATCAGCTCCTACAAGCAACTCGATTTTCGTCAGATCGGCTCGAAAGTCGTCTGCAAGCTCCAAACCCTGTAGATACTTCCAGTTGCCTGAAAGCTTGAAGTTTCCTGACCTGTAGCTGGATATGAGCGAGAGCACTAGAGTTTTGCACGTGAGCTTCCCCTCGCTAACCATGAAGGCGACAGTAAGGTAAGTTTTTCCATGAACTCGCGGAGTCTTGATGCCATTGATGCCAATGACCTCCATGCTGGCCTCTTCATATTCCTAGCGAAGTTTACTTAGCAGGCTCATTGCCACAAAGAATCGCTGAGAGCAGTTGTCGAGCATGGCACGAGCGATGAGTGTGCGTCCGTCCGGGCCTTAAATTTGACGAGCGCAGTAGGCCACACCGTAGTGTTTAAAGAGTCTGGCGATGCCATTCAATGACAGGATACGCGACTACCTTTCTTAAGTGTAGCAGGCCATGCAGAAGATGCAAGATGCACTGTAGTAGCAGGATTCTCGTGCAGAAGCGTATGGTAATGCCCGTTGCACTTGAGGCAGCGTTTGCTTGATTTTCAGCTTGCGAGTTTGTGAGCACCAAGGCAATTATAGCACATGTTCTTGGCCTCAACAATTTGTTTGCGTTCGTGTGGCGATTTTGCTTTGAAATCGGCACAGCGTAGTATGAAATGCTCACCTTGGCAAAAGCAGCATTTCTCCGTAAAGGCGGCATATGCGTGCGGAGTAGAAAACGCCGTCTTGTCCTTCTTCCGTGTTGCCTTCTCTGTAGAAGACGCGACGATCTCGAGCATCGAGATGCGTTGTTCAATGAAACGCACGAGCGTTTCGAGTGCAGAAGGCTCGTGGGTACTGCTGAGTGATGACTCCTATTCTCGGAAAGTTCGAGCGTCGAGTTTCCAAACTGTAACAGCGACCACCAAGTCATCCCACTGGTCCGTCGGACCCTCAAGCTGTTAGAGTGCAGCCGAGGCATTTACAGTGCCACTGAGCAATGCCTTGAGTTTGAGCGGCGATTCGTTGCTTACAACCGGGTGGCTAGCAAATCAAGAGTTAGCGTGGCAACCAAGCGCCACTTGTTTGCATAATGATCCTCCAACCTTTTTCATGCAGCCTCGAAGTTGGCGTTGATTACCTGGATCGTCCTCAACAATTCAGCTGCCTCGCCTTGCACATGCGTCTTGAGGTGCTTAAGCTTCTCGACGTTAGAAAGTCGAGAATCGTTGACTATGATCGCAGAGAACAGATCCTCAAACTCGAGCAAGTCGTTGAAATGTCCAGTAAATGTGGGCACAGCAATGGACGGCAGGTTGCAAGAGTTAGCTGGTGGAACAGGAGCTGAGTCTGATGCGGGCGATGTGGAAAGTTTTTCGAGCTGTTCAGCCAAATTAGCTGCTGAATCGAGGTAAGCTTCTTCGGCAATTTAGTAGCTGTTTTCATTCAAATAGCTGATGTCCTTAGTATCGTCTAGAGCAATGTTGAGAATCCTAAGATGAGTGTTCTTGAAGTCATCCCAGTTTATTCGTAGTTGCTGTATACGGCTCTCGATGATTGCTCGAGTGAACTTATCCTTGCCGCGCTTCTTGAGATTTTTATAAGCATTGCTGATGCTTTTTCACAACTCCTGTTGACGCTTCAATAAAATTTTGAGTTTCTTGACGTCTGCCATCAAGCAGTCGATGTCGCGATGAAGCGCTTGATAATAGGGCTGAGTGTTGACAGCTAACAACCGCCCGCCTTGGCAAATTCAAGCACGAAAAGCATGCACACACTCTGATTCCTTGAATGACTCACTACTGCAGCTTCGCGAGAGCGCATTCACCTACACGAAATCAAATGGTCAAGGCAAAATTTAAGGCTTTCCTGAGCACTAGCACATATCCACTCCTGCAATGACCGTCGGTTCCTGAAACCACGCTCTGCTACCAAAATGTTTACGAGGGAAGGGGTTTTATGCTGCTTTCAATCCAGTTCAGTCGTGTGGAGGTGGAAGTGATTTACGGCAAAAAATAAATGTAACGCAAATGTGCAATAAAAATTTATACAATATATTTACAGTGCTTAAATTATGAAAATGTGCTTGAGTGAAGGCAAGCGGAGAGGAGCTTTCTCTGCCACCGTAGCGCGCTAACTAACTTACTATGCTCGCAGAGCAATATTTATAGAGACAAAAGTCAAAGTAGAAACTTCTAGTACATTGATAAATAAAGGTACAAGAGTAAAGGTAAAACGGTCTCTTGAGCATTGCAAACATACGCGATGATAAAGGCGTATGATTGGAAAATTACTTCAACTTCAACATAAGAATAACGAACGTGACGCAATTTGAATGTAGAAAAGGTTTGTCAGCAAATATTCGGGTACAAAACTAAACAGTCATCATTATTATCCTTATCATTATAATTAACATTCTTATTATTATTACTATCATTATCATTACTATCGTGATATTTATTGTTATCATAAGCATCATCTCTATTATCATTATCTTAAACATTATTATTATCATTATTATCACCATTATTATTATCATTATCATCCTCGTTATAATTATTATTATTATCATCACTTTAATCATTATTATTATTATTATCATCATCATGATCATCATTATGATCATCATTATCATTATTATTTTAATTATCGTCATTATCATTATTATCATTATAAATATTATCAGCATCATTAACATCGTCATTATTATTGTTATCATAAGTATTATCTTTATCATGGTTCCTATCATTATCCTTAATATTATGGTAAACATCATTATTATTAGTATTATCATTATTTTCATCAACTTTATCATCGTTATTATCATCATCATCGTCATTATTGTCATTATCATCATTATCATTATAGCAATAATTATTATAACTTTCAATATTATTTTTGTTATTGTTATCACAATAAATATAATTATAATCAGCATAATTATTATCATAACTATTATTATAGTTCTAACCATTGTTATCATTAAAATAATAATTATTATTCCTCTTGTGATTATTTTAATTATTATTATAACTACCAATATTATTATCACCACTTTTATCATGAATATTTTTATTTTTATCTTTGTTACTATAATAATCATTAGTATTATTATATTTAATATTATACGTTTCATCGTAAAAATCATTTTTATTATTCCCATTATCGTAATTCTGTTTTCTACTTTTATCATTCTGATCAACACCAATATTATCATTATCATTATTATAGTTTTATGCTTATCATCATTTTATGTATATTATTATTACTAACATAATTATCATTAAATATTTACTATCATTATCATCCTCATCACCATTATTATCATTATAACTATGATAATTAGTATTATTCTTGTTATTATTGTCATCGTCATAATAGTTCTTATCTGTATCATCGATTCTGTCAACATCATTATTGTCATGAGCATTAGTAAAATTATCATTATTTTTGAACATTATTTTTATTACTATAACTGCCCTCATTAGCATTATATATATATATATATATATATTTAATTTTTAATCATCATTATTTTTGTTATAATTATCATTGCCATCCTTATTATTATTATAATGATCAGTAATGCCGTAAAAATCATTATTATAATTACTATCATTACCATAGTTTTCTTACATATCACTTTTATTAACACTCACATTGTTATAATAATTTTTATTCTTATTGCGTTTATCATTATTATAAGTATTTTTATCATTTCTATCATTATAATTGTTATAAACATTAATATAATTTTTATTATCATTATCGTCATTATCATTGATATTATTATTGCTATTAATATAATTATTATAATCATAATTATCATTAATAACTTGTATTCATTATAATCATTTTAAATGTTCTTTTTAACATCTTCGTTGTCACAAGCATTGTTATAAGCATCAACATAATTTATAATTGTTACTATTACTCATTATCATTATCACATTTATTATTATAAATATCTTCGTGTTTATCATTATCACCATGATCATTATAATTACTGTTATCAGTATAATTGTAAACTGCGTTCTTAAAAATTACAATATTTATTATAGTTGATTTTAACATGATCATTATTATTAACTTCTATATTGACATTATCGTTACTATGGAAATCTTTATTGTTAGCATCAATATCATCGTCATCGACATTATTATTATAAACATAATACACACTATCGTAATCATCGTAACCACCATTATTACTATTATTCACATCATTACTATAATAAGTATTATCATTATTATTATGATTATAATCATTATTAGCATGATCCTTTTCATCATTCTTATCATCAGCATCATCATTATCATCATTATCATCATTATCATTATCATTATTGTTATCATTATCATCATTATTATCATTATCATTAATATTATCAATAAAATTATTATACAAGTCTTCTTCGTCCTGATCATCATTACCAATATTATTATCTTTATCATTTGGAGTATTGTTGTAAGTAACAAGGTCATCATTACTATTATTATTTCTTTGCTTATTGACAACATCGTCATTATTAGCAATTTTATCATAATGCTAATAATATTAAGAATCACCATCGTCATTATTCTTATAATCATAATTATTATTATGATGATCATCATTAACGTATGATTATTATCATCAGTATCATTATTATTAGTATCATTATTATCTAAATTAACATAATCATCATCATCATTATTATGACCATTACAATCGTCATCATCATCAGTATCACTATCATTGACATCAGAATTATTATCTTTTTAATCAACATTATTTTCAATATCATTATTATTATGAATAATATCATTCTTATCATCATCAATATTATGACTTTTTAAATTATTTTTATAATTATTATTAAAATTATTATTATCATTATTATTAGTATTATGATTATCATCATCATCATTATTATTAACATAATTGTGTTTATGATCATTATTGTTCTTATTATAATCGTTATCAATAATGCTATTTTATAATTATATGATATTTATTAGTATTATTATTATCAATATCATCATTTACATCTGTATTATAATTATTATTTTCGAGGTTTTTTATAATCATTATCATTATCATCATTAACAACATCATTACTGACATCATGAATATTATTTTAATTATAAGCGTCATTATCAGTATTATTATTATTTCTATCTTATTATTATTGTCATTACTATCATAAATGTTTCAATAATTATTATTATTATTAACATTGTATAATACCATTATTATAATTATTATTACTATAATTATTAACATCCTTATCATAAACAATGTCATTTTTATTAAAACTATTATTCTTATTAGTATTAATCTGAACAACATCATAATGATCAAGACTATCGTCATGATAATTATTATTAAAATCATCATTGTTATCATTATCATTATCATTATTATCACTTGCTAGATTATTATTATTTGATTATGATTATTATAATCATACATATTATTACTATCAATATTATTACTATCACGAATATTATCATTCTCATTATCATTATCAACATCATCATCATCATCATCATCATCATCATCATCATCATCATCATTATCATTATTATTATCATTATTATTATTATTGTATGATCAACACCTTTATCTTTATAATAATGTCAATATTATCGTAATCATTGTTTAGGTTAACATCATCATTACCATTTTTGTTACCATTATCTTCATTTCTATCATTATTATCAGTACTATAATAACTTGTATTATAAACTTTTTTTTTATAATTATCATAATTAAAAATATCAGTATCGTTAACATTATAATTTCTATTATCATCATCGTTATTATCAACACCATTATCAATATTATCATCATCGTCATTATTATCACTATCATAATTAATATTATTTTTATCATTTTAGTAATAATACTAATAATATTTAGAAAAGTAATAGCTATGATGATGATAAGAATAATGACAATGATAATAATCTATTGATAATAATGAAAAAATACTGGTAAAAATGATAATAATGATAAACAAAGATATTAATTATCAAGGCAATGATGTTTATAGCAATGATAATCATTATTATTATTACCATTACCAAAAATTTTATTATCATTAACAATATTATTATCAACATCATTATTATTATCATGATCACTATCATTACCATCATTAGCATCATCATTATTATCATCATAATTATAATCACTATTATTGTCATTATTATCAGCATTGTCATCATCATTATCATCATTATTATCATCATCGTTATAATAATAATTATTATTATTATCACTCTTATCATAATTACTATCATTAATATTATCTTAATTATTGAAATTATTATTTTTATTAGTCTTGGTCTTGTTGGCATTATCATTGTATCTATTATTGCCATCATTATTATTATGATTATCATCATGATTATCATTATTATCATTATTATTACCATCATCTTCCTTGTTATCATTATAATTAAAATTCTTATTATTATCATAATCGGTATAATCATCATAATCGTTTTTATCTTTATTATTCTTATTATTATTACTTTTATTATGATTATTACAGTCACCAACAATGTTATTATTTTTTTCTTTATTATCACCATTATCATTATTATTATGATTATTATTATTATTTTCATTGTGGTCTTTATAATCATTATTTTTACTATCATCATCATTATAACCATGATTATTCTTATCACTATTATTATTATTATTATTATTATTATTATTATTATTATTATTATTATTATTATCATCATCATCACCAACATTATCATGATCATTATCATCATTAACATTATCATTATCATTGTTATTATTATTTTTTATAGTCGTACTTATAATAATAATTAGTATAATTATTATTGTTAATTTTTTTATTATTATTATTTTAATTTTTATTTTTATTATCATGATAATTATAATTGTTATCATCTTATTTATACTTATTGTCATTATCATTTTTATTTTAACCATTATTATTATTATAATTATTATAATTATTATGATCATCATGACCTTTATTTTTAACTGCATTGTTATTCTCATCATTATTATTATAAATATATATATATTTTTTTTCTGTGGTTGTCTAGAAAGCCTTGATGCACGATAGGAGGATTTTTCAACCCACCCCTATGTAAGTCTCGTTTTAACTCTTCCCACTAATCTGGCAGGAGCTTTTTTTCTGGGATACCCGGCTCAGAATCTGCTCTTACATTTGCACATTAATCCGGGGCCACGGAGGGCTAGCCCCTGGTTTAGGCTTCTTTTAGTGTTTTGTTGCCAATTTGTCTTCTAGCTTTTGCGTCCTTTTAGATATTTTCTATTTTTCGTCGTTCATCCAAAGTTCTCTTCTCTGTTTACTTGGAGAAATGGAGAAAAATAGTAGGTAGATGCTTGCCAGCGTGAGCCCGAACCCGGCTACCTTCAACAAAGGCGCAAGGAGCACAACCACAGCCGAGCCAGAGGGGCAGAGTCTCAGGCCTCCAAGGTACAGCTGTTCATCGGTAGGACGATGATATAGTGGAGTGGTTCTCAGAAGCTTGCCTACATTCAAACACCCATACATGCCCTCATACCGCATACTGACCACCACGTGGCCACACACCAAAAGCCAAAAAAAACAAAAAAAAAAAAAAAAAACGTGAAAGTGAATTACCCAAAAGCATGGGCTACCAGGCAGCAGCCACTCACCGGTAGGAAGGTGATAGAGTGAAGTGGTTTAAGGAAGTTTGCACGTGCTCAGGCACCCTCACAGGCCCCCATCCCACACACCAACCACCCCGTGGCCACGCCCCAGCCGCCCCACTTCCAAAGCCTGCCACCACCCCCCCGCTGAACCCCCCAGGTGCCGCAACCTAAAACACAACCCCATGCCCCCACCGATGGCACTGGATCCACACTTGCACCACCTTCGCTTAGTCGTGCAGAAAACCATCGTTTTTTTGGCTCGGAGAACTATATGCATATATTGGGCTACTGCAGTTCACATTTCTTTCTTAAGCAGCATTTTATTTATGACGTTGTCGGGATTGAAGGTTTAGATCCTTTTCTGCAGCACGTTTCATTCGGCTTGCCACTTAATGCAGTCAAAGAATTAATGTTATGCGTCATCTTCGTCGTAGCCGCAGTACTTGAAAGCAGCCGTCTGTGTTTTCCACATCTTGTTCAGGTACGAGTGGAAATACTCGTGATTTAAGAGGAATTGGGTAAGGTAGTGATCTACTTCCCCATGTTTCCGCTCTGTCCATTCCTTGACATCTTTTATCAGGCGTATCGTCCATTAACCTCTAGATTTCTCTTGCCATCTATATTGCCAGCGTTCCTAGGTTGTTTCCCAGACGTTTATATTGGCCTCCATTCTTCTAAGGTCCTGCTCCGTAAGGTGCTTCAATCGTCTTTTCCTCGCGAGGAGGTCGATGGGAATTACGTTCGCTATCACCATTATCGCAGACTCTGAGACTGTGCAATAGGTGCAGGCTATTTTCAGTGCTCCCATTTTTTTATCTTAGCCAATTTTTACTTTTTTTTTTTCGACGTTCATCTCATCTCCCCATATCTCAGCCCCGTACAAAATTATAGACTTAGCCATAGACATGAGGAGCCTGTGTTTTGCAGGCTTTGGACCTCTAACGTTTGGCATAATTCAGCTTAATGCAGCTACTTTTGCCGCCAACCTGTCCACTGCTTGCCTAAGGTGGCTCCAAAACGTTAGCTTTCTATCCAGCGTCACCCCTAGGTATTTTACGGCTTCCTTCGTCATTACTTCTCCTTCTTGTACCTTTAGGGGAATGATGGTATCTATCCCTTTTCTTGTCAATAGTACTATCTCTATCTTCCCTGCTGCAACTTCGAGTCCATGGTTTTCCATCCATGAAGCCATTCTCCGCATAACCTGGTTAAGTCGTATCTGGACAAGTTCCATCGTGCGTTCGACGATCACTACAGCAGCATCATCTGCGTATCCCGCCAAGAACTTTCTCTCTGGCATGTCCATCGTATGACACATTCCAGAGATCGGGTCCAAGTATAAAACCCTGGAATGCCCCTGCAGTTCTTTCCTTCTTTGTTTCATCTTCTGTTATCGTAAAGGTCAAGAAGCGGCCCTTAAGATTATCTCTCAATACTCTCAAGAGATAGTCTGGTGTTCTGAATGTGTATTTCAAATCTTGAAGCATGTCCTTTCATCTTGCTGAGTTAAAAGCGTTCTTCACATCCAGGGTCACCAGAAGTACGAGGGGTCTGGCTCCATGTCATACGTCTCGAGTGTTTTGAACTGCTTTAACTACTTCTTCTACTGCACCTATGGTAGACCTTTCTTTTCTAAATCCGCACTGCCTGTTGGATTAGTCTTCCACCTTTTGTATGGCCTGTAAAAGACGGGCCTTAAGCAGCTTTTTGTATAACTTTCCAGGCGTATCCAGCACGCATAAGGGTCTGAAAAATGACGGGCTGTTAGGCTCCCCCTTGCTTTATTGATCAGTACCAGCCGTGCGTTTTTCCAGGGGGTTTCATAGGTTTAAGAGAAGCTGTGGGTGTTTTGCCACCATTGTCCTAATGACTTCTGCTGGTATACCATGTGGTCCAGGAGCTTTTACGTTTTAAAGCGATCCGGTTGCTTGATTCAGTTCCTTCTGGGTAAATAACGGTACCTCTTCTATGAGATCCAAGTCTGCTTGATCCTCGAGTTCTGGATGCATCAAGAATAGCGTATCCATGATATGGCTCATGGTATCTGCGTCTTTGTTTACAGTTGGTGCAAGTCTTCCCAGTTTTCTCATCATTATTTGGTATGCTCTGCCCCAGGGGTCATTATTAACTTTTTAGCACAGAGTCTGCCAGCACTGCTTTTTGCTGTTCTTGATAGCAGCTTGCATCGTCTTTCTTGCAAACTGGTACTCGGAGTTTCTTAGTTCGGCTTCTGGTCTGTTTCTGGCCCTTTAATAGAGGCGTCTATGTCTGAGACATTGGCGGCCTAATTCTGCAATTTTCTCATTCCACCTGTAAGTTGTGCGTTTGCCGTTTCATCTTTTCTTTTTTTTCTGGGCACGGAGGCCTTGCATGCAGTTTTAAGGAGTTGCATGGTTGCCTCGGTGAGTTCCAGTACTCCTTCTACTGTGTTCAGGTTTTGTTCATCGCTTTGGATGGTAGCAATGCTATTCTCAACTTTTTTCGCTAGTCGTTTTGTGTCCAGCTTCTTAACATTCCATCCTGTTCTGTGGGCTATGCCTCTCTTGTCTATTGTATCGGTGATTTCAAAGACAATATATTGGTGATTACTGCCATTTCCGTCCTCGATTATCTGCCATTCCTGTACTCTTGGCACAAGGCTCTCCGACGCCAGCGTAATGTCTGCTATTGATTCGCTTAATCCTGGCCTTCGGAAAGTCGTGGTCCTTTCTCCGTTTACAACTACTAGTCCTAGCCTTGCCACCATATCTAGGACTGCTTGGCCCTTAGAGTTCTTTGCAGACATTCTACTGCACTTGCATTAAAGTCTCCAGCGACCAATAGGTCGCCTTCCATGCCATCTCTGATGGTATCTTCGAGGTAATTTATTCTTCTTTTGTATTTCTCGATACTAGTGTTTAGTAAAAAGTAACAGATGACATACGTGATGCCTCCACTTTTCAACCAGACAAAATGTTTTTCTGATCCACTTGCATCTTGGAGAATTTTGTCTGGTCTAGGAACTGAAATGGCTGACATATTTGTTGCGTTGCTAAATTACTTAGGCGGCTTAAAGTTTCTGTACTGCTCGCTCATGAGGGCTACGTTAACCCCTCTTTTGCATAATGTTTGTGACAGCAGGGCATCTGCATCGATTGCCCCGTTCATGTTTTCTCATAGCACTCTGGGCATTATGTCAGGTTTCTTTTTCTGCTGTCCAGGGCCTGTTTCAAGGCCCTGCACGCTCCACATCCAGGCACATGACTAGTGCTCTCTTTTTCATGCCTGGATTCACTGCATAGGACACATCGTGGTTTGGCCTTGCACTTCTTAGCTCTGTGATTATCTTTATCACATCTCCAGCAGAGGCCTTATCGGTCCAGGCCTCTACAGTTGTATCTTGTGTGCCCATATCCCAGACACCTGTATCATCGCTGGACTATAATCTTGTGCCTTAGTTGGCACCGGATCCAACCCACTGCTATGGTCCCTTTCCTTAAAAGGGGCAGAGCGCAAGCCTCGTCCATTTCGGCCAGCGCCATTCTTCCCTTCCATCGGTTTGGTGGTAGCATAGCCGCTTTCATTTCGCCTGGGTTCTTTGATGGCTGCTGAAACTTCTTCTTTATCAGCGACTGCCTGTAAGTCTGGAACCTCCAACGTAACTCAAGGTTTCCTTGATTGTACCTTTTCTGCGGTACCGATAGCCAAAGGAATGGCCTGCATCAGCTTCTCCTTGTCTTTGGTCCTTTTGGCAAGCTCCACCAGTATACAACCAACCGTTGTGCTGCGTATTTTAGTAACTTTTGCGCCACTCGGGTTGACCGCTTTACGGAATGCTCCCAATACTTCCGCGTATGACTTGCCTTCTGCTGGTTTCACGAGGATGGCCTCACTTCTTTTCTTTGCCTTTCTCTGCTTCTTTACTTTCTTTTCTGGCTTACCTTTGTTTAGAGTCGGTGTACTTCCTACCGGTTTCTTTTTAGGAGCAGCATGCTCCTTGCGATTTGCAAGTGCTTATTTTTTTTTATTTACGACTTCCCTCCACAGTTCGTCACCGTCGTCGATGTTCTTATTTTTTTTTAATACGCTTTAATCCTCGGTAGCGCTATTGTCTCTGCCTCTCTTTTTCAGAGGCAGCCTGATAACACGAGTTGGCAGAGATGTCCTTAGCACTAACATCTCCCCTACAGTCTTCTGGCGGCGACCTTTGAAGTTCTTTAAGATCCCACAGATTTATTTCAGGTAAACTCTGGCTTCCTTAACTGTACTGCTAACATTTGACTGCCTGTCAATTGCTTTTTCAATACTTTGTAGGACGTCTGTCATCCTACCTAGTACTTTTCCTCCACCTTTTCTGTGTCGTTCAAGGTTTCCTGTAGGAGAGCGACTACCGTTGATTCAGCTAGTGTCAGCTGATGTTCATTATAGCGATTCTGGTCCATATACCGTGGTTCGTTGGTCCGATTGTTTATCCAACCACCAGTTGTCATTTGCTTTTGGATGTAAAAAAGCATAGCTTTTCCGTGCTGGACGCATTTGTGGCCCCCCTCAGAATCCGTAAGGCCAACACCAGTGTTGCAGCCGTTCTCTGTGTAAAACCTATGGCTCCATAGTAGTCTTACTTCTCTGCTGCCTACTAGCTGTGCAGTAGAGCCAATAGAAGGTTGAGCCACTGCGCGACTCTCTTCAGCGAGGAGAGCCACGCCGCTGCTGCTGCCCTTCTCAGTCTTCTTAGTTCGGAAGCCGAACAGCACGGACGTGTCATGCGCGAGCCAGCAACACATATAGAATTATTCGTGCCCCTCGCCAACGTAGCCCTTTTCTTGATTTTAGAGCAGTTAGGGGGTATTTTAATAAATAAACACATTTATACCTAAACCTAATAAGCAGCTCTTGTTCATTGAGGTGACCTCTCGCGTCCTCTTTTTCCTTATCTCACCTGCCTGGACCCAGCGTGCTCAGCCCCAGCTACTGCGACTGAACAATCACAATTAAAAGTGGCATCGGCGTGCACACTTTTGGTCCTTCGAGCCGGATCCGGGCAGTGCCATAGAAAAATCGCAGTGGCCACGAGACTCATCGGTTGCAGTGGCTACGTACTCATTGTAGCAGCCGCCACGAGGCTTATCAATACGGCGCTCATTCTAAGAACAGAGCACAACAAGGCATCGAGACCCACGGTGAGTCAAGTGCGCCATCTTGGCTCCTCAGCTCACATTCGATCCCGAGCGCGTACTACTGAGCCGTCGTGTGTATATACACATACACACGCGCACACACAATTCGAAGTTGCTGCTGCTGTAGTGCTGTGTGTTGTCACCCATTCGTACACACACGCTCACACCCAATTTGAAGTTGCTCCTGCTGTAGTGCTGCGTGTTGTCGCTCATTCGTACACACACACTCACACCCAATTTGGAGTTGTTGCTGCTACAGTGCTGTTTACTGCTGCTCATAAATCAACGCATGCATTCTAACGCTGCTGTGCTGTTGCTAATACGCACACGTGAGTATCTATACATTACTAATTTTGCTACATAATTCTTGCCCAACAGCGTTTATGTGTAGCGGTGCTTGAGGCCGAGCCTCTAGATAACACATACGCTCACGTGCCTGTCGACAGTACACCCGTAAAGGTACAGTCTGATCGTGTGGTGCGTTCGGGTAGAGTCCACGCATATTAACACACGTGCAGTACAGACGTCTCTAACCCCTAAGCTTAAAAGTAAATAAAGAGTCATGAGTATTCTCGTGCCGCTGCACCGGTTCCAAGCACCAGGACATACAGCGCTCGAGCTCACGTGCTCATTACATACATACAGCTGCCTGGGACCCTCACGTAGGGCAACTATATAGCAAAGTCTTCTCAGCGCATCAATATGCCGAACGACAATGACAATGTCGAGTCACTCGATGATTAGTGTGAGAAGCTTCTCCTTCAACAAAAGTCTCTCGCTACTTACATCGAAAACTTTATCGTCAACACGAGGAAAATCAATGCGCTAGAGCAGCTCACAACTTTTGATTTGGAAAACAGGATAAAGCTCTTACAAGGCTATTGGGATAGGTTTTAAAACAACGACATGGAGCTCTGCTCATGGGCAGATGACACACAAAATCAAACTTATATTACAGAAGCTGTACATGACGCAACTCTCAAAGCCGTCATGCAAAGCCTGGGGGTTCTTCAAGAGTGCTTGGTGCGCTTTAAAAACCCTGCACCACCTAGAAGAAATCAATCAGAAAATAGAACAACTGTTTATTCACAGCTGAAAAAGATTAAACTGCCAACTTTCAACGGAGAGCAGAGAGACTGGCATGGGTTTTCCGATAAGTTTACAGCGTTTGTAATCAATGACACGTCCGTCATGCCAGTGATCAGGTTTCAGCATCTGATTAACTTACTAAGTGGTGAGCTGGCGAGCCTTCTGCGTGGCATTAAGGTAGAAGGCGACAACTTCGATACAGCCTGGCAAGCCCTGCTCAAGCGCTATGTAGATAAGCTGCTGCGCTGTAACACATACACAAAGGCCATATTAGAGATGCTGGCAGGAAGCGAAGAATCTGTAACACACCTTAATTAGCTGTTGTCAACCATGAACGAGAGCTTAAACGTCTTTAACGCTCTCGCGCCTACATTGTCCAACTGTGATGCTCTACTGGTATATTGTATCACCAGCAAGTTGACACCGGATACACAGCTTGATTGGGCAAAAGACTGTGAGGCCCAAAGGATAACTTTCGCCACGTATCAAGTTCTTCGGACCTTTCTGGAGACGAGGATCCGCGCCCTAGATCGTCTAGGCTCTAGCACGCGAGAAGCTGGTCCTGTTTTGACTGCCAAGGGCAACAAAGCAAGAGATAAAGGCAAGCCAAAAGAGAAGCAGTCTACATCGGTCCTTCTGTCAACATGAACATCAGAACAGCCTTCAACGTCCAAGGGCCCCAAGCCCACCTGTCTCTTTTGTTCAGAGACGCATAACATGGGCTCCTGCAAGCAGTTCCTAAGGAAGTCAGTGCCGGAGCGCCAAGCCTTCATACGAAGCAGCAAGCTCTGTTTTAACTGTCATCAAGTGGGCGACTGCCCCTCCAAAAACACATGCCGCACCTGTCAGAGCAAGCATTATACCGCTCTGCTTATGGATGAAGCCGAGCAGCCAACCATTGGTACAAGACCTTTACGAAAGAAAAATAAGTATCAGACATCTGATTCCACTCAGCAGACTTCAGTGCTCTCTACATTTACCAGAAGCACGAAACTTTTGTCCACAGCGATCGAGTCACTGGTTTCAGACTCTGGCTTAGTCTACCAAGCCAGAGCCCTCTTGGACTCTTGTTCAAAGGAGTCTTACTTGTCACACCATGTGGCCAGAGCACTGGGCCTCAAGGTTAAAGAGACCTGCTTGGCAGTCAACAACCTGAGAAATTCAACCTCGATAGCTAGGGGATAGGTTACTTTATCAGTTAAGTCCCCCTCTGATGATGGTTTTGATTTTCAGATAAAGGCGTTGACGATGAACAAGCTCATCTCAAAGCTTCCATCTAGCAACGATAACTTCGGGAGTTGGAACCACCTCAAGGATTCGGACGTTGCCGATCCCTTCTGTGGCACCTTTAGTCAGATTGATTGCCTACTGGGTTCTGAAGTCTTCGCCGCTGCCTTGCGCCCTGGCCTCATCACAGGGCCACCAGGCGTACCTTCAGCAATCTGTACGGTATTTGGTTGGGTTCTTCTTGGAGGGTCCAAGCCATCCCCTGGCCTCGAGATAAAGTCCTCTCAATCATTTACTCTGACCGTCGACCAAGATTTGTCTGTCACGTTACGGAAACTCTGTGAGGTTAAAGAGCCATTTATTGTTGATCATGGTTCTTCAGACAAAAAAAATGTAGGCATTTCCAGGAGAACGTGCAACGAGATATCTCGGGTCGTTTTGTCCTCCGCCTTCCATTTTCCGACACGCCCTCCCTTTTAGGTACTTGAGAAGCAGCCCTGGTCTCGCTACGGAGCATGAAACGCCGGCTGGCGGTATGCCCTGCACTTTGACAGGCATATAATACCTTCATGAAAGACTTCGAGAGTCTTGGCCACATGTCGCCAGTCTCCGTCGATCTACCCGAACAAGAGCAGGTAGCCTACATTCCACACTACCCAGTAGTTCTGGACGATTCCTACAAAAGAATACGCATAGTTTTCAATGCATCAAGTAAGGATCGCCGTGGTCCCTCGCTGAATAGCTTCATGCTCCCAGGCCCTAACCTTCTCGAGGACATTTGCGCAATCCTGATGAGATGCAGATTCGATTGTTTCGCGTCTTCATGCGACATCTTAAGGATGTTTTGCTAATTTCTAGTGGATTGTCGTGATCACGACTGGCAACGAATCTTGTGGCATGAGTCACCAGACGATCCACCAACCGCTTTTCAGCTTAACACTGTCACTTACAGCACTGTTTCAGCCCCATGTATCGCAAACGCGTGTATGCTTGAGCTTGCTGTGCAAGAGTCTATCCGTTTTCCTCTCGCATCTTCGATTATCCAAGTGAATCGATACGCGGATGATTTCTTCTGAGGAGCCAAGATGGAATCCACGCTTTGCGAAAGGGCTCAAGAGCTCAAGAGTATTTTGTCATCAGCAGCCATGGAATTAGACAAATGGGCGTCTAACTCATGCACGCTGTTGAGTAGATTGAGCCCCAAGACTATCCCATCAGTCAAGCTCCCGATACATGTGGATGCACTTTCATTTGTTCTAGGCATGCTCTGGGCCCCCGCGTCGGACACCATGTTTTTTAAGGTCACAGCTTTGGAAAGCCAAGGGCTCGTCACCAAGCGTCAGATATTATCAAACGTGGCTAGACTCTACGAGCCCCTTGGTTTTCTAGCTCCATTTATTATTAGGGCAAAAATTCTACTACAGAGTCTGTGGCTCCACGGGTTAGACTGGGACCAAGCTCTACCCCCATTAATTACACGGCTCTGGCAAAAATTTTCATCGGAACTCCCGAGAGTCAGCCAACTTCGCATCTCGCGATGGATCCAAGCTGACTCTTTGTCTCAGTGGGAACTGCACGGATTTTGTGACGCGTCTAAAAAGGCTTACGCAGCTGCGGTTTATGCAGTTATGCACAGCGAGTCTTCCTCTCACTTAAGCCTTATAATTGCAAATTGCATGAGTATCTTCCCTCAAAACCTTGAGCGTACCGCGTTTCAAGCTGTGTGCGGCTCATATTCTCGCACGTCTCATCAATTTTGTAAACAAAAGCACCCCAAGAGCTTCCTCGACCGTACATTGCTGATCCGATTCGCAAATTGTCTTAGCATGGCAACGTGGTCATCCATCACGTTGAAAGACATATGTCGCTAATCGCACTAGCGAAATTCATACGCTGTTACCGCAGGCAATCTGGCACCACGTAGCATCTAGGGAAAACGAGGCCAATTGTGCCTCGAAAGGAGTTTCAATCGATACCTTAGTATCTTCAACACTTTGGTGTCATGGGCCTTGTTAGATTACCGGGTTGCCAGATATCTGGCCAACCATGCCACTCGATCGATTTTTATTAGTCTTGGTCTCGTCGGCATTATTATTGTTATCATTTTTAACATGATAACCATCATCGCCTTTATGATTATTATTTTCATTATCTTTATTATCATTATCACCAGTATCATAACTATAGTCGTCATTTTATAATTATCATTATCATTGTTTTAATTATCACCATCATAACTATTTTTATAATTATTATCATCATTATTCTCATCATCATGACTGATATCATTATTCATATTATTATTATTACTATTTTTATCAGCATCATTATTATCATGTCTATTATTTCTATTAACATTATGATAATTGTCATAAGTGTCATTTTTTTTGTCATTATCTATGTTATCGTCATAAGGATCATAATTATTATGATCATTAAAATTATCATCGTCATTAAAATGATAATCACTATTATTATCATTATCACCATCACTATCATCATAAACGTCATTATTATCACTAAAATTGATAATTTTATGAGTGCTTGTCTATAAAACATTATAAATGTAGGAATGATCGTCATCATTATCATAATTATGACCATCAACATCATTATTATCAATATTTTCATCATCATTGTCATCATTATGATTATTATTCTTTTTATTAATATTAGTTCTATCATCATAGATGTCATTGATATAATTATTGTTATCGTCATAACTATTATAATTATTAATATCATTATTATAACCATAATTATTATCATTAGTATAATTATTATTACTTTTATTGTGATTGTTATAACAAATATCATAATTACTATTATCATTAACATGATAATTACTATTGCAAACATTATTATTATTATTATCATGGCAATCATTTAAATTATCGTCATTATTAAAGTCTTTATTGTTGTCAACATTATTTGTGTCATAATTAATATCATTATGGTAATTATTATTATCATTATCATCCTCATCATCATTATCTTCATTATGATAATTATTATCATAACCATCATTGTAATTATTAAAATGATTATTAAGATTAGCATTATTATTTTTATAACTATATTCTTCATCATCATTGTTAACATCATCATAATCATTAAAGTTAGTATTTTTATTAGTGTCGACCTCATAAACATTATAATTTTCGATATCATCGTCATTATTAGTATCATCATCATCATTGTTATTATTATTATTATCATCAGCATCATAATCATTATTAAAATCATTACTTTTTATAGTATCAATCTCATGAACATTATAATAATCACAATTCTTGTCATTTCTATAATGATAATAATTGTCGTTTCTATCACCGACATTATTATTATTATCATTACCACTATCATTATTACCATCATTATCAACAAAAATATTATTATTGTCATCATCATTGTTGTAATTATCATCTTCCTTATCATGAACATCGTAATTGTCATTATTACAAATATCATGATCATCATCATTGTCATTTTGACTTGTATTATTATCATCCTCATAATCAGCATTATTATTATCACTATCATTATCATTATTATTATTGCAATCATTTTAATCATTATTATCGTCATCATTATCAACATTATGATTATGATAGTTATCGTTATAATTGTTACTAACATTATCATTATCATTAGCATCATTCTTATAATCATTATCATAATTATTATTAGTGTCATCATCATCATTAACATCATGAAAATCATCATCATCATTATCGTCATTATCATCATCATTACAATTATCATTATTATTATCGTCATTAACATTAACATAAAAATAAAGATAGTCATTATTATTATTATTATTACTATTATCATTATATTTATCAGCATTATTATGATTTTCATCATCTTTATGATCATTATCTTCATTGTCGTTTTTGTATTATCTACATTATTATCATTATAATCATCATTATCATCATTATTATGATGATTACTTCCATTTTATTATACTAATTATCATAATTTTTACTTTTTTTTACTATTTATTTATTTATGTTTATTATCATTGCCTCTATAATTATTATCTTCTTTACTGTCGTTATTATTATCACCAGTACTATTACCAACATTTTTATTTTTATTACTATCATCTTTATTATTATCATCATTACCATCATTACTATTATTTTTGTGAAAATTGTTATCCCATTTTTATTATAATTATAACTATTATCTACATCATTATTTTTATCATTATTATTATTATCCTTATCATTATCATCAATATTACTATTGTTACGTGGAATTCTAAAGGTTCGGGGTGCTTTGTAACAACGTGGCAGTTGAACTTAATCAATCACTTTATTGCTATATTTCTTGAGGGAAGGCGCTTTGCGGTCCCGAGTTACTTATTGCGACTATCCTCCTTCTAGTTCCGACGTTCTAGAGCCCTGTGGCCACTGCTGCGGGCCTTTTTATGCTCTTTTCTTCCCCACTTGTGTTCCTTCCTGAAACTAATAGCTGAGGCCCATTACACGTAGTATGTTCCATACTGCACGTGACACGTTTGAGGCCACTTTGTCGTCGCCCTCGACAACGTTCTTTTCTGTACCACCTCGGGAATGATTGTTTAATTAGTGTCTGTATCATGTTGTTCATGTTGTTATGTATACTTATCATATAAGAAAAATTAATGAGGTGTTCCTATGAACGTCCTCGTTTCTTCTTCTTTTACAGGCTTTGATTAGTTTTCCGCAAGTTTATAATTGTGTTATTACACATATTGTTCGTGTTTGCGCTCTTCCCTCTTGCATTATAAATTGATAAATATGCCCTTGTGGGTCTCACTTTTATTTATAAAAATTCAATTAATATTTATTGCTTACTTTCTAATTCAATATTTACTTATTTACTTACATATTTTTTTTTTAATTGTTTAATACATATTTAGATTTATCAATATGATTATTATTTTTCTTCTTTTGGTTTTATTTTACTTACAACTTTTGTTTTGTATATTAATTTCTTTTTTTTTTTACCTTTTTTTTGTCTTATACTATATTTATTACATTTCACGCAGCGTCTTCCACACAACATGGCAAAAATCTTTTTTTTTAATTTTATTGTCATCATCATTACATACATATTTTTTTTTTTTTTTTTTTTTTTTTTTAGTATTTATCTATTTAACGCATCATTGAACTAAAAGGTATATTAACCGTTGTTATTAACGTATTGACTTACTATTTTCTTTGTCTATTTATTTACTTATATTTTTTCTTACCTATAGATTCTTTTTTTTTTTTTTTGTTTTTGTTTTTTTTTTTTTTTTGCTAGACATCGTCAATGCTAAGGTTTTAAGGCTTTACCTTAGACTTAGCTAGAGTTTATTTGCTTCTTATGGTAACTGTTTGTTACTGCCCGTCAGTTGATCTCCTTGTCGCCACTCACCCCGTACTTGGATAAGTATTGGCTGTAGTGCCATGGAATTCCCCGGATTTTCATTTCTTGCAAAATTTCTGGTTCTTATTCCTGCAAACATTCTAGATAAGTTTAGTATAAGTAGGGCCCCCAATTTTAAAATCCTGACCGATCCTGCAGCTGCCCCCAACACTATTTTAGCTGCTAACCATGCATATTCCTTCCAGTTTAAGAATTCCTCTTTTGTCTGTACTAATTTATGTATACGTTGTACTATGTCTATCAGTTTAGTACCTGTCGTCAACCTATCCTCCGGTTCATGTTTTTACTTACCAAGCTCCTGTAAACCATCCCTTTGTACTACCATCTTTATTTGTTCCAATATCTCATCTACTTTTACCTCTTTTATTTTCCGCGCTATTTCTTTCAGATTCAAATTAAAGCTCTTAAACTTAATTATCTGGTTCTGACCCTCCTTCTGACTGGGTCTAATCTCGTCTCCAATGTTTGGCCTGTGCAATCTTTCGCTAGGTCTATTACTCCTGCCTTCATTACTTGAAATGTTTTGTGCTTGGTGTGATCGCATTGTACGTGTATCTTTTCCTCTTCCGTGATGCTGCAAGCATATAGATTCTTCGCGTGAAGACGTGTCCAATATGTGCCCTTTAATTTTGGTAGTACTATCAGGCACTCTTCCGGTTTCTTTACAGTTTCTTTTAGTTTTAGCCGTATTTCACAAGGGTGGTTCTCCTCCATTTGCTGTGTCAGCTCCATTCGTGTACACACACTTACCTTTTCCAACTTCTTGCATTGTTCCACTGTCTCCCACGCTACTGGTGCAAATCTTTTTTCGCTCGTGCTATACGCAATGTACTCATACGTCAGTTGGAGATAACCGACGACGCTTGTTATATTTAATCCCTCCTGTTTTACCGGCAATGGTGATAGTCTGAGAAGGTCTAGACTCTCTCTTGTTACCAACGGTATTTCAATATAATAGATAATTCTTCTATCAAGCGCTATCATTGCTATCTTTGATATTTCTGCTATTCCTTCCCATGTCGAATTTTTTTTCTCCTACAAATCTGAGGTCCGGTCTAAATTGCTCTGCTAATATTTTTGTTTCTGTTATAACGTCTAGCGCTGCTTTCAGCAGGTGTGACACGCCTTGACTTGCTAAATGTATGATATCCGTCGCTGTCTCAAATTTAGCTACGAGTTTTTCAGTCAATTTTTCGAATCTTTCTATAATTCCTGATACTCTGTCGTGTCCGTCTATGAGTTCCATGAATATTTTCAATCCTTCTTCTGTTACCTTTCCTGCTTCGTCTTCAAATCTCTTTATAGCTTGGAGAACCTGCTCGTGATTGCCGAACGCTGAAATCCTCATTTGTTCTTTCAAGTACCTTGTAGTGTCAGTCGTGTGCGTTGGGCTTGACCCCACTAGCTCCTGTATTTTTTCTTTCTCTGCCTCTGGTACTTGTCCCTGGAGTGTCTGTACCGTTTCGATATGGTTATGATCGACTTTTTGGCCTACTACTGCCCTGTACGCTTTTTCCATTTCTTGTAAGGCTCCTGGGACTCTTTTAGTAGCCCGTTCTACATGCTCTTTACATTCATCCCTCTTCCTTATAGTTACTCTACATTTCCATTTTGTTTGTCAACTTGCTTATGAAAATGCCTCTGTCTGTTGGGCCATTTGATTCCAATCTACATACCATGTTATCTTCCATGTCGACGAAACTGATTGGATTGGGCCCAGATTTCTTACTAGTATCCCCGGATTTCTTTCAATTTGCTCTATCTCCCTGGCTGTCCTTTTACTAGTGTGGTTTCGTCCCTAAAACATAAAATAGTTATCTTTTTTTTCCGTTCTCACTCCCATTTATCGTAAGCTCCTAGGTCCCTAGGTTACCCTTGATTAAGGAAAGAGAGAACAACTACGAGAGTGGGAGAAAAAATTCTACCTTCTTTCTTATTTTAATTTTATTTCTATATTTTTATTTTGTTTTAACATTCTGAGTAAATACAAATGCCCATGCCATACAATTCATTCCACATATTTTCCTAATAATCATTAAGTGCAATCTAGTATTAGGGCTTGACTGGCTATTACGGTTAGTAGCGAGTGTGGTTTTATCTTTACATTCAGGGTATATCGTTGCATGTAATATTAATGTTATACTTATTTCCATCTATATTTGTTACACCATGTATGTGTATGCTATGAACATAAGGTACATAATAGTCTTATTCCTTAAGAGTTTCTTATTTTCGCTCAAAATTCTGTTTTCCTTCCCACGTTGCGTGTTAGGTACATGCGTGTCTGTATGTTTACAGCGTCGTTTTTGCCGATTCTCGTGGCATTTGTGTATGTATTCGTTTATTGTACTTTTGGAAGGTACCACGTTGTATTACAGTTTGTCCCTATTTTGGCTGGGACGAGCTTGGAGGAGTAGATGATTCTATGACCACGCCTTTCCGTAGTGAGCAGTATGTCACGTCGGGACCAATACTTCACTCATTTTTCCTTACTTATACATTATCTCCTTTCATCCCTTTTTTTATTACTGTATATATATATATATATCTCTGATCTTTTCCTTTTCTCATGTGACAGGATTCAGGGAGGGAATGTCAAAGGGATTCTGTTGGGTTTTCCTTTTCTCATTGCTGCTCTTCCGTCAGTGTACTCGCTGATTTTGTCCGGTACTCTTCCTTGTTGTTCCCTCACAACGCAGAAAAATTTTTACCACGACTGGTGCAAGTGCAATTTTTGATATTTTCGTGTGGTTGCCCGAACTTCTGACTTTGGGCCTTACCCATCTTACTGAGCCGGTAAATTTTCTTTTACCTGGAGAATCGCCTTTTGCAATTCTCTTAAACTTCATCCTGCTGGAGGATCTCACGTGCAACGTGTCCCAATGTCGTCACGTAAGTAGCGGTTTACGTAATTACCAGCACCCTTCACTTTCTATTGGCTTGTCTTATAGGCATTCTCCGTTTCTTTTTTTCTATTTTTTTTCATTTGTTTTATTTCTTTTTTTTCATTTATTATTTTATTCCGTTGCAGTTTCAAAACCTCTACGTGTGTTGCCAGGTGCCCACCACCAGGCGACCTTCTTCCGTCAGCGTTATTGTGGTCCAGGGTCCTACAGTCCTTGCGGCCCTCTACTGTCTCTTACATGGTTTAGTAGGGCTATTAGATTATTGGATACCGTGGTCCTAAAGTTTAAGAAAAAATTTGTTTTAGTTGGGTACACGGCTCGTTGTTAATCCGTACGCTTATTTCGGCGTACCGAGGCCTCTGTATGAGCAAGGGTGGTCTCACAACGTGGCCCCTTTGCCCTTGCGGCGGTACCCACATTGTGGAGGTGTTGAAACCTGTGAGGCTCGGTGCCCCTTAGGGGTACCGTTTCTCCTTTTTTTCCAGGACCACGAGGAAGTGGTGGCGCGCACGTCATTTGACGGCCGCGTGCTAAAGAAATACTGTCGAAGTCTTGAGTCCAGGGCGACTTATACTATTGTTATCGGGTGTACTTGCCACCGGGCATTCATGGTGGTAGTATTCAACGTGCAGTTTGACGCTGCTTCCTATCCTCTCGACAGCCAACTGGTAATCCAGGTGAGCTATCAGTTGATTTACTTCTCGTCATAGTTGCCACTTGTATGCTTTTGTGAAGAAAAATTACCTTAGGTGGACAGTCCAGTGGACGGTCTGTTCGTTGCCAAGGACGTGACCACCGATCCAGTGTTGTCTCATGACGACTGCATGCGCCGTTTACGGGCACTGTTATTATCCGAGAGTGACCATGGCGGGGGCAGGATAGTCCCTGTCAGCGGGCGAAAGAAGGAGGGAGGAAAAGGAAAGAGGAAGATGTGTTCTAGTTCGCAAGCTCGTGGCCCTCGATAAAAGTGTGATAAAAAATTCTTCATGCGGTTACTCCTTATTCTTTCTATTAACCGTTCCTCCATGCTCCTCTCGGCCGTACAAAAATGTAACTCAAAAAAAAAATTTTTTTTTTTTACATATACATATATTTGCCTATGTTCTGCATATGTCTTCTAAGTGTACTCTTATGTGGTAATTGTATTAACATGGTTTTAACGCCAGTTAGATAGAGCCACACGCACTTTAAACCCACCTTTCATACATTGCTTATGTAAAGAGTAACAAAGAAAATAAAAATAGAATATTACTTTATTTTGCAATTTATTTATTTATTCCCTCTTATTATTATGATTGTTATTATTATTTTTATATTGCATCTTTCTCTCTTTTGCTTAATTCCTCAATCTATGCTGATTTTGAACGTAATATACTTCCTTTCGTTACTATTATTCGTAAGTAACTATTGGGGTGGGGAGCAATTTGCCTCTTGGTCTCTTTCACTTTTCTTCTTCTCCTCTTCTTAGAATCTCATCCCTCGGACGTGGGGATTTCAATACACAAGCTTTTTTTTATTTTGTCCACATGTGAGAACCGTACTTCTTCATTTATCTATAACTTGACATTGTAATTCCTGTAATCTATACCGACTATTTCGTAAGGTTCCTCGTATTAGTCATCAAATTTCCCTTTAGATGGCTCTTTCAGTACATACACCATCTCACCTTCCATAAAAAAATTCGTGTTCAGCGCCCTATCATATTAGTACTTTGATCTGTATTTGTTCTGTGTTTGGGTCATTGCTGACAATGATCGTAATTGCACGAGTGTCCCCGTTATTTGCAGCAGTAACTCTGTATATGTTTGACCCACCTCTGGCTTCTTAAAGCTTGACAGGAGCTTTGCCTGTTGACCAAATATAAGCTCAAAGGGTGTGTAGCCTGTTCTTTCGTGTTCCAACGTATTGTAAGCGAGCATACACAACGTCAAGAGTTCGTCCTATTTTTTGGTCTCGCTAATGTAGGCTTTTAAGTATTCTGTTAGGACGTGGTGCATGCGTTTATTTGCCCCATTGCTCTGAGGATGAAATGCCGTGCTCCCAAGTTTTTTAATTTTGAATAATCACGTAAACTCGTCCATCGTTTTGTTCATAAAATGCGTTCCTCGGTCTAATAATAATTTTTCTGGTGCTCCAAAGTATGCTAAACTTTATTAGTTACGGCTCATACCGTTTCTTTAGCTGTTACTCTTTGTACCGGTATTAATACGATAAACTTGATTAGCCAATCCTGTATTGACAGGATATGTGTACAGCCGTTTGTTGGAGGCTTATTAATTGGTCCGTAATCGTCAGTCGAGATTTTTTCAAATGGTCTGCTGGGCGTATCTGTAACGAGCATAGCTTGCTTCGTTCTTACACGCACTAGTTCCTTAGTCTGACATGACCTGCATCCAAGTATAAATTGTCTTACATCGGCCCTCATGTTCCTCCAATAATAGTTTTTTGCTATCTTATTGCAGGTTTTATTCATTTCTTTATGACCCCTGATTGTTGATTCGTGATATTCCTTAATAACCTTATATCTTTGATTTACTGGTGGTATGTCTAAGGTGTTTATGTAAAAGGTCGCTGTGACCTTGAGGTTCTTCAAAGTTTTCTCGAATTGTTCCACGTAGTAGATCTATTGGCTCATATTGAGTATTGCTAAGTCACGTATCACGCCTATAGACTTTATTTTATTTATCATGACTAGTGCCTTGAGTGACGTAATGCATTTCATGATGTCCGTTTTTTGCACCATATCTTTAAAATGCGATTTAATATACATTCGCATTACCACGACCTTTTTCACATTTGCTGTCATGACATCACCAACCATCTTTTTTTCATTATTTAGTACTATTGGATCTATGTATCCGTGCTCATGTAGGGCGTCTATTGTTTCCGTATCAGGCATGCTTTCTGTTACCTTCATGAATACTAGGTTATCTAGATAATAAATTGGGTGATCCTTTGCCCGATGCATTCTTTGGAATAACTGTATGTCTGTTTCTTTTCCCGGTAGCCATGGTGGTTTATCATGTGGTAATCGTGTCCTGCATACTTTGTACTTTCTTAGCTGTGAGAGGTTTGATAATACTTTTTTTTGAAGGTCTGCTTCCTCTGGTTCACTTTTTGACTTCAGTCTGGCCTTATTTGAACCAGTTTCCTCTTCACTATCATTGTTGAGTAAGTCTGAGCTTCTTGAAGAGTCGGGGGGTAGTGATGGATCAGGTGGGGGCGTGTCGTTATCTTCATAAACGTCCTTATTCATGGAGTCAATTTTATTACGCTCTATTTCTTTAACTCCTTGCTCTTTTTCTTTTCATAATTCGCTTACTTTACTTTTCCAATTTATATTGGCACCTAATTCGTCACTAACCCGTGATTCTCTTTTCACAAGGTTTTGTTTCTCCTCGCTATTCCTGGTTTCGGCAATGAGTGGCCTGAAGTGGTTGTTGAGGAGCTGCAAGTGTACATATTCCTCATAAAAATTAATCGTAAAACTTTCGAAAATCTTACACTTTTTTCCCCTCTTAGTGCCCTGTAAATGTATACAAATATTCTTCCTGAACTCTTGTGCGAACAAAAATATGCAATCATCATTACCATATTCTGTATTGGACTGCAGGATTTTTTCTACCTCCTCCGGGTCAACACACATATTTTTCCACTTTGAACATTGTAGTACATCCCAGAGTCCTTGCGCCGTCAATTGCAAGTCACAGAAAA
This sequence comes from Copidosoma floridanum, assembly GCF_036245765.1. Taxonomy (NCBI): domain Eukaryota; kingdom Metazoa; phylum Arthropoda; class Insecta; order Hymenoptera; family Encyrtidae; genus Copidosoma; species Copidosoma floridanum. The sequence goes on from NW_028321899.1 coordinate 1,266,720, forward strand.
AAATAAAAGTTGAATAAGCAATTACCTGGTATTCCTACCAGAAGTTCTGCGATAAGTTTTAAATTTTTATTCGACTCCATGCAGTTTTGTTGACGCTTTAAGTCAATCGGATTATTGGCTATCATACGCGGAGCAACTGCCACAAATTTTGCCATGGTTGATAGTAAAGGAAAGGAAAACAAAATAAACTCCAAGAACACTTTTCTACTCATGGAACGAAATTGACTTTATTTGTTTTACCTTTCGAAAGGCCTCGAATAATATAGTTGCCTGGCCGCTCGCAAAACACACACCTTTTATCTCTTCTTAGTAAATTTACAAAATACCTGCGCTGTGTTACTAATCTCGCTCGCAGATGTTGAGGTGAGACGAAGGCCTTGATTTGACGAAGAAAAAACAATGTATTTGTCGGTGCCTCCAAAAGACTGCTCGTTTCTGATGAAGTCCACGGCAATTGATAAGTTGTAGTTTTGTCGCTCTGTCGAATCTCAAAGTTTGAAGAAGAGTCGACTCCGTGGCTTCCCAATCGCTTGCTCCGGCCGAACAGAACAGAAAAAACTGAACTCGAATACGCTTCGCAATATCGACTACCTCAAGAAATTTTCCCCCAGGCATAAGGAAAAGCGAGCTATCCTTGCTTAGTTAATACCTAACAACACGCAGACTGACACAGAGAGAGCATACCTACTACTCAAGTTACAATTTTACTCTCTACTCTTACATCTCTCTCTCTCTTTCCCATATATCCGAACAAGTTTTGTTTTAAATTTCGTTTGGCTACATTTCCGCCTCCTGTTTTACTTTCAAGCTTATTACCTTTATCGGTATAATAGTCCGTTACCCCTCTTATTCTTTCATTCCCCGATGGGTTCTCATTTATCTGTGGTGATCCACGCAGGGTATTTTCCTTACTAAAGAATTTCTCTCTATCCCCTGAGCCCGTTCTCTCCTTCGAGGGCTGTTGAGATATGTTTGTATCATTATCTGTACTTTCCGTCAGATCGCTCAGAAGTCGATCGGTTATAGTATCGGATTTCCAAGCATCTATTTTGATTCCCGACTTGCCTTTGAAGTCTCGGCACTTAACATCTAGTCTAACTTTCGCTTGAAAGTTATCTATTAAGTCATTAAGTAACGCTCCGATCTTTTTGTTTACTTTCGTCCCTTTTTCTGGACTTTCTTATGTCTGTGTACCCCGTCGTGATTTATTTATTTGCTTCTCGCTTACACTCTCACTAGACGGTCTGCTTTGTGCCCCTTCCTTCGGCGTTGGTCAATCCCCACCGACCGTATTCGGTATTTTCTATTGCTGCTTGTTACTCTCTTGGAACACACTTTGCGCATGAGCTCAGGCCCATCGGTCATTCTCCTTCTCTCCTTTTTTCGCATTTCTGCTTGACATACGTGCGTCCGAACTTCTCCTTCTCTCCTTTATTCGCATTTCTGCTTGACATACCTGCGTCTGAACTTATCATCTCTATGGTATCTAGAGGGTCAAGCATTCTTTCTCTCTTTCCGATCAAGTCTGTAACCAGCCCTGCCTGTGCCTGCTGGTGTCCCCTGTGCTTATCATTATTCGCATTTATGACTATGATCTCTGTACCTACAGTTCTTTCTTCCTCTTAACCTTCCTTATTCGCTAGGCTAGCTGCGGCTAGTTGGAATCCCCAATATTTTACCGGCTCTGATTTTCCTTTTAAAGCCACTGGTGAGTCACAGTTCGCTATAATAATCTCTTTCGACACAGTTTCTATTTGCGGTGTTACTGAAAAATTTGGCGGGTGCCTATGCAGCGTATTCAGTTGTCTTTTTCGATTTTTTCGTTGCATCTTTGGTTGTATTTCTAGTTCTAAATACGGTGTGCTTGTTATTCTCACCCCTTTTTTCAAATTTTCTTCTTTGCACATGTAAGCTAATTTATCCTGAGTCGGACCCTGTGATACGTTAAGGATCCTATTTGAGAATTTTTTCCCCTTATTCTCTTCTGCGATCTGTACTATCTGTTTACGCGGCCTGCCTCTTTTCCCTTGTTTCTTACGTGGTTCTACTCGTTTACTCTCTATATTTTCACTTGCCACTGGCTACTCTGATTCTGAATCTGCGTCGCTGTGTTCATTGACCGTCAACTTATCTGAGTTATTCATCTTGCAAGGCTTTTTCCTTTCTACCTTATTGTTTGACTCGTTCAAATCGGATATTTCTATCGGCCATTTCTTATGCTTTCTTATTATGTCTTTCTCTCTTCTTATCCGCATTTTGAATATTCATGTGGGTGGGGCATTTATGTCACCATGATCATCCCTCTCCTGCTCTTCAGTAAGTTCATATAACTATCGTCGCGGTAGTTCAGGATTTTTCTATCCATCCTCTATAATCAGATTTTGGGACAGTGCGTCTGTTGCCTCATTGGCTATTTCTGGTCTATAAACAACGTCAAATTCATAGCCCCTTAATTCAGCTCTAAGCCTATTAAATCTTATATCTGGCTTCTTTGATGAGTAAAAATGTTTAAGAGGCTCATGGTCCGTATCCATTGTAAGCTTTCTGCCTAATAGATAGGGTCGAAACTGCTCTTTTGCATATACTGTTGCGAGCAATTCTTTATCGTACGTAGGGTATCGAATTTCGCTGCCCTTTAGGCATCTAGAGGCATACTTGCACGGGTTGTCTTTTCCTATTTCTCCCTGACTCAATATTGCCCCAATGGCATAGTCAGATGCATCCATTGTCATCACAAATGGTCTTTCTAGATCGGGTGCTTTAAGTACAGTCTCACTGCAAAGTGCATCTACAAGCGTTTTTAATGCTTGTTCATGATGCTCTTCCTAATTAAACTCTGTACCTTTCTTCAGAAGCTCTGACAGCGGTTGAGCAATTTTAGCGTATCCTTTAATAAAGCTCCCATAATATTCAACAAATCCAAAAAATTATTTAATTTACTTTGCATTTGTAGGCCTTGGATATTTTTTTGCAGCCTCGATTTTCTTTGGATCCGTTTTTATTTCACCATTTCCTACAATATAAAGTGCTTCACGTTTTAGAAATTGGCACTTTTTTGGCTTAATTTTAAGACTTGCCCTCGACAATCACTCTAACAATCTTATAAAGCATTTGCGATGTTCTTTAAGATTCGATGCAAACACCATTATATCGTCTGAATATACCTCTACCTCATGGCCCTGCAGCCCTGCCAGTGCAAGCGTTATTGCTCTTAAAAACGTGTTCAGAGGATCCGTGCAATCCATTGGCATTTTTTTGTACTGGTAATGCCCATCTGGTCCCGAAAACGCTGTTCTATGAGCATTGTCTTTATGTATTTCGACTTGAAAAAATCCCTGCTTCAAGTCTACCACTGTAATATAGCGTGCCTTCGCTAAATGTTCCAGTATATCACTCTGGAAGGGAAGTGGGTGACAACTGTCCACTGTTGTCTCGTTGAGTTGCCTGAAATCCGTTACTACCCGTCAGCGCTTTTCGCCGTCTGGTCCTGCGTTTTTTGGTACGATCCACATGTTTGAGCTGTACGGCGACTCTGAAGGCTCTATGATGCCTTGTTCAAGTTATTTATTAATTTCAACTTTCATTTTTTCTCTCACAGATGGCAGATATCTATACCGCTTCGTTACTATTGGTACATCCGTAGCCGTGTTTATTTTATGTTTTAAAAGATTTGTCGCTTTCAGTTTTTCCCCGTCACGTCCAAAAACGTACGGGTCAACCTCTATAAGCCCCTGCACATGTTTTTTTTCTTCTTCGTTGCACCCCAATATGTCGACTAACTCCATTATTTTGTTGACTCGCGCTTTCCTGCAACTTAGGACGTCTATTTTAATATTTTCCTCAAGTATTTGAGTATTCTCGTTGTCATGGCCGTCCTTGTCACAACCCTCGTTTCCCACGATATTTTTCTTCGAACATGTGCAGCTGGCGTCGTTTCTTATCTCATTGCTTAGTTTTTTATTCTCTTCAGGGTTTTCAGTTTCTCTAAACATCTGTACGAAGGCTTTTTTTAATGCTTCTACGTCATTCCCATTGACGTCCGAGGAGTCAGCTTTCTTCGTCGTCTCACACTTTAAAATGTCCACCACTGGGACTGGTACATTTATTATTTCATTTGATATATTTAGACATTCGGCATACACCCTACCATTATTGTTCGTTGTGATAAAATTACCAAACAAAATACCCTCTGTAAACTTTTGTAGTTGGACTCAGCCCACTTTAATTTTCCTGCGTGACTCTTTTATATACGCATATATAACTTGCCTCGTTTTTGGCACAATTTCAAAACTTTCTGATTCTCGTAGCAGAATTCTCCTTCCATTAAACTTAAATGTGTTGTCTTTGGCATATATCTGACCATTATACAACTTAAAAATATCCCATCCTATGATTTCTTCCACCTCTATGGGAAAGTCATGGGGGACTACTAATAGGGTACACATAAAGTTTTCTCGGGGTAATCTTATAGATCCCAATGTTTGGCTAGCTCCGTGTTTTACGCCTTTTATTTTTAATTTTTTCCTACCAGTTACCGCTACTCCAATATTAAGACAATTCTCTTTAATTATTGAAATTTCCGCGCCTGTATCGGCATAAAATGTCGCACCTTCGTTTATATAAGGGCTTTTTAGAATTACTGTGGGTGGTGTGTATTTTATTTTCGATGAATTTATTTTCACTGTGCAAGATAGCTGCTGCTTATCTTTTTCTTCAGCCTTAGAATTTTTACGCGTCGTGGCATGAGTCTCCGATACCTTATTCTTGTCATTATCCATACCCTCCCCTAACACTCCTATCTTCCTCTCATAAATTTCTTCATTTATTGCTTTGTTATGCCCAATGATTGGGAATCGCGTCGAACATCCTGCGAGTTTAAATGCCCGGTTTTTGAGCTGTTTACCCTCGCACTTTGTCTATTAAGATTATCTCTCCTATAATCATCTCTGCGATTATCCTGATTGAAGTATTGGTTATTTCGCCTGTCCCGATAATCGTCCTTTCTGTGGTGATATTTATTATAATTATGACCTACTTTCCTGTCATTGTAACTATTTCCACCATAATTATTACTGTTATTATTGTTATAATAATTATTACTATCGTAGTTAAATTTTCTTCCCTAGTAGCGATTCCCTTGGTTGTAAGGCCTTTTACCATTATTCCCTTGTTGTCGATTTCCATTCCAACGGTGATAATTATCATACGCCACTTTCCTATCATACTATCCTTCTTCTATTGTTTTTTTTTTTGGTTCTTCAGCAACGTTAGGATTTTTTATCACTACTTTTTTTGCATCTTGCCACAAATTTTCACATTTACTAGTAGAATAGGTTCCGTGCTCTCGACAATACAAATATTACTTTACAACAGCTACACCATCCCAGTTGCCCATATCTAACTTTCCACGGGTGCGTTGCTACCGATAAGGCCCACCATGGCGTCATACCGTCTCTCGGCGTTATTTGCTCCAAATCTGCCCTTTTGCATTATCATTAAGCGGCGGAGACTTCATTCATTATCTACAGTCATGGTGGCTTTAATAGCGTTTTTGGTTGGTACTCTGCGACGTTCCAGTTATACGGTGCCCTTAATCCGTACAGAAAATGCCTCACTGCTTCACCGTCTGATCTCTTCCGGCGCGTCTTTCTCGGTCAAGTATTGGTTCGCCTCATGTGCCATCATGATCCCATTGTGTAATCGTTGGACTCGCCCGCAATATTTCATAATTAATTTGTTATTCCATTGCGTGACAGATTTAAGCTCCACTTCAAGTGTCTCTACTCCTCCCATTTTATTTAATCTTCGTGATAGAGCCAACAGAAGCTCTTCAATTGAATTAAATAACGATAATCGCGTGCAGAACTGATCGTCCGCTATGCCCCACAATTGATTCCCCAAAAGTCCTATGAAATATTTCCCAAAGTGGACAGGTATTGTTTCCTTAATCTTCCTAACCATTTTCTCAAATAAGGAAAACTGCACAGGGTCTCCATTATACAGTGGTATACCATTTACTGCGTTGTTTAGGTAGCCTTGTATATTGAGATTCGAGCGTAAGGCTAACGGTACTCCTGTTTGTTGCCTATTACTAGGAGAAAATTGCATGGTTTGATGCTAAGGGTTATCCCGTATGTTACTTCGTGTCCTTTGAAAAAATTCTGACTGATAATTCATCGGCAGCTCAGTTGGTTGGTCAAATGCAGGGAAAAGGTATTCTGTATTTGTATACACGTCATTATGATTTTCTTCGTATCCAAACCTCAGCCTATCTGTCCTATTGTTTGATGTATAGTAGTTATAATTTTTGTCATTTCAATGCAAAGGTGGTCAATCGCAGAATGGTATAAAAAATTATTCACTGTTTGTATTTTCTTGTTCTCACCGTTTGGTATACTTTTTCTGCCAACTCGTTTTGCCTACCCCTTCCACGCCTAATTAATCACGTTTCCTGTCTACCCCTGTTCTCCTCAATCGCATTCTCTTTTAATTCTGATTTTTCTGGTGCAACTTCCAACATCTCTTTTTCCGCTGTTTCATTCGTTGGCTCTGCTAATTTTGCTTTAGGATTTTTCTTAAATAAAATTTTTGGTTTTATATTTCAAAATATCTTTAACATAAGAACTTGATTTTTCTTATCCATCTTCTCATAGAGTGCAAACGATTCGGGGTCGTGTTCAAGCATAACCGTTATTGTATCTGAATCTTCCTGTGTCATGGAAAAAGTTTCGTTTAAGCCATCCCTACAGCTATTAATCTCTACCCCGTGGTCGGACATCATTATTTCTTTTCCTTTCTTTTTCTTATATAAGAGTAATGTAAGCTAAATTATATTAGATGATTTCAGTTCACGCACGAAGAAATAATAGAGAAAAAAGGATTTCTATTTTATTTCTGATTTTTTATTTCTACTTTTCTGGTTTCTAAAACGAGTGGAACTAGCCGTATTCGGGTTAAGTATTATTTTAGTTTGTACGTCGTTTCCTTAGCTAAGCAACCCCGAGGGACAGTAAGTATATATATTTGGAAGAATAAAAAAAAATATTACTTACTCTGACAGAAAGCACGAAACTATGAGCGCCAATATACTCCAAGTCATCCTCTTTACCATGGGTCCTTTAAAAACTGGATGTTGGCTCTTGTCCTTCCTTACTCGATAGCGGCTGCAGGTGACTGCCTTGATTTTTCTGCACCTGTTGTTGCACTGCACTATGTGTGCTTCCCAATTGTCACCCAAAATTCTGAAATATCACGTGTAAAAAAAAATTTTTATTTCGAGGCAAAACCTACCCCACACTTAGAACCAAAACTGTTATGGGGGACTCTAAGGGTTCGGGGTGCTTAATAACAACGCAGCAGTTAAACTCATCATCTTTATTTTCATCATCACTTTATTGCTATATTCCTTATATATAAAACTCACCAATCACTTTATTGCTATATTCCTTAAGGGAAGGCGCTTTGCGGTCCCGAGTAACTTATTGCGACTACCCTTCATCTAGTCCCGACGTTTTAGAGCTCTGTGGCCACTGCTGCGGGCCTTTTTATTCTCTTTCCCCCCCTACTTGTGCTTCTTCCCATATAAGTCCCGCATATATTCCCGCATTCCAATACTAATAGCTGAGACCTATCCCACGTAGTATGTTCCATACGGTACGTGACACTATCATTGTCATCATTATCAGCATCATTATCATTATTATCATCATCATCGTCATCATCGTTATCATTGTAGTCAACTATTTCATTATCATCAGCAAATTTATTATCATCATTACTATCATAATTATTATCAACATTTTCTTTATTTTTATCATTATTATTATTATTATCATTATTATCATCAATATTATCATCATTGTAATTATATTGTTATTACTATCATTTTAATCATTAGCGTCATCTTATTGTCATTACCATTATCATTATCATGCTTATAAAATCACTGTTATTTTCATTATTTTTAGCAGTAACACAATAATTATTATCAACATCATTATCATTGTCATTATTACCATCATCATTATTATTACTATCATAGTTATCGTTAACAACATTATTAACATTAACATAAATGTAGCTATCATAATCATCTTGATTATCGTTAAATATGTTATTTTAATATTTACTAGTATCAGTATCATGGTAAATGCGAGCATTAAAATCACGATTGTGATCATTGTGTTTATTGAACTTACAAATATCATAAACAGCGGATTATCATCACCATCCTCATCATCATTATCATCAATATCGTCATAATTATTATCATCATTATCAATAACATGATAATTATTATTATTATCGTCAACATTATCATCGTTATTAACTAAATATTTTTATAAGTATCAGTCTCATTAGGATCTTAATTGGCTTTATCATGGACATCATGATTGTAATAAATATCATCATTATCATTTTTATAATCATGATCATCATTATTATCACTATTATTATTTCTATTATTATTATTATTATCATCTTAATCATTAATATCCTGATCATCATTATTACGGTCATCATCATTACTTTTATTTTTATTATACTTTTCATCATTATTACGATCATCATCATTATTTTCAATATTATTATAGTCTTTATCATCATTATCAACAATGTTATAATTATCATCATCATCATCATTATTTAAATTATTACTATTCTTATAACTTATATTATAATTACTATTATCATTAACATAATAATCATGAACATCATGATTATTATTATTATGGCTATTATTAAAATCATCGCTATTATCATAATCTTTATCATTGTCACCATAATTATCATCCTTACCGTCATCATCAACATTATTATTTTTATTATAATTATAATTATTATTATTATCAAAACAATAATTAGTATGATAATAATCAAATTATTTAGCACCATTATCCTTATTATTATCGTCAACATAAAAGTAATCATTTTCAACATCCTTATTATCATTATTGCTATTATTATTGTTATCAACATTATCATTTTTATTATTGTAATTATTATCATAGTCATGATTATTTCTATTATAATGATTATTATGGTCTTGGAAACTCTTATTATTATAATTATAAATCTTATCACTATCATGATCACTATCATTATTATCTGTCAAATTACTTCATTTATTGTTCTACTCAACACTATGATTATAATCATTATTATCATATCCATGATTATCATAATTATAATTATCATAAATAATATTATAATTATTATTATTATTATAATTTTAATATCTGTTTTTGTTATTATGATAAAAATTATTATTATTATGACAATTATTATCTTTACATTTATAATTTTCAACATCAGAGTAAACATTATCATTGTCATTAAAATTCATTAAAATCATTAAAATTTTCAAGATCATCGTCATCATTAGTATCATCATTATCATCATCATCTTCATCATCATCTTTAACACCATAATTATTATTAAAACTATTTGTTCGACTAGTATCGGTCCTATCAACATCATACTTTTTAGAATCCTCGTCTTTCCTATTATAATTATTATTGTTATTTCCATCACCACAATGATTATTATTATTATCATTACCACTATTATTTGAATGATCATTATCAACATCATCATTTTCATTGTCATCATAATTACGGTTATTATTATTATCCTTATCATTACTATCGTTATCATCGATGCCATCATTATCATGATCATCATCATTGTCATTATTATCATTACATTCATTATCCTTATAGTCATTATTATCATAATCATTATCATCATAATCATCATTATCATCGTCATCATCATCATCATTATAATTACAATAATTATCATTATTGTCATTAACATAATAATTAACATCAACATAATAATCGAGATAGTCATCATTATTTTTTTTGTTACCATCATCATAACCATCAGCATTATTACTATCGTGATCATCATTATTATCATCATTATCTTCAGTGTTGTTTTTTGTATTATCTACATTATTATTATTATTATCATTATTATCATCATTATAATAATAACCTTTATTTTATTATACTTATAATCAAAATTCTTAATATTTTTTAAACTATTGATTTTTTTATGTTTATCATCATTGACTCCATAATTATTTTCTTCTTTAGTATCGTTATCATTATTACCAGTACTATTACCAACATTTTTATTTTTATTAATATAGTCTTTATTATTATCATCAACAATTTTGTTCACGAGGGAAGGGGTTTTATGCTGCTCCCAATCTAGTTCAGTCGTGTGGAGGTGGAAGTGGTTTACGGCAAAATGAATGTAACGCAAATGTG